>NC_072736.1:115671475-115971475 GCF_026930045.1 Uloborus diversus
TAAATACAGTAAAACCTGTGTATAACAATACTGGCCATAACAATAAACCTGTCTACAACGATATTTTCTTTGGTCTCAGCAAAATGTCAGCATGATTAATCAAACTGTCTATAACGATAACCTGTCTATAGCAATATTGTTTTAGGTCCCAGCAGTATCGTTGTAGACAGGTTTCACTGTAATCAGGGTTATTTGTTCCGCTATTTTTGCAGTTGATTGTTATTAATATTTCATTAAATCGAAATCCAGCTTAGTTATTCTCATATTTTTGTTTGTGTTGCCGCATCTTGCAGTGAGGTTTCCAACTCGTACTCTTTATTACTTCCATACTCATTCACTACTTAAGTCCATTTTGTCACATATATTCATCAGGGATTAAAATAAGATTTCAATAATCTTAAGCTATATTTTAAACCAGCAGCGTCAGCTGACTTTACAACGGTCTTACTAAAAAATAAAAGCTATCTCGAATGACGCGTGTTCAACAATCAGGCTTGAACAAAAACAAAAGAACTGAAATGTCTCAACACAGCGCGGAAAAATAACCAAATAGGAAAAAGAATTTATTTTTTTTAGTCGGGAAAAAATGGCAACAGATCGTTCTTCTAAATGATTTTATCCACGCTAATTGAAATTGAGCTCTCGGCAGACTTCCGATTCAATACTGATGTTCCTTTACTTAAAAATGCTTATAAATTTCCTCTTTGCCTTGGTAAGCTCTCAAATCCAAACAATGGGAATCTACTTCGGGGGTGTTTTTTCCCAGCTTTCGGACAAGAATGAAATGAAGACAATCGGAGATAACTATTCCTCGTTGAATATGCTGTTTAATGTCATCTTCAGGTCCTAAAATTAAAATTCGAACGGTTCAATACTTTTTTGGTGTTTGAAAACCCCATTACGTTCGTTCTTGGGTGCCCAAGTGCCTTCTTGATGAATTTGGGAGAGATCCGACGTAAACTGGTTTGGAACAGGGAACATGCACACATACATATATTTTTTCATATATGGGTCATTCCATGTCAAGTGATCCAAAATTTGGGAAATTTTTTCCCTCACCCTTTTGCATTTCTTTGAAATTTGGCTCATCGATTGTACCCTTTGAGGTAATCAAAAGTCCAAATTTTTATATTTTTATCTCTATTATTTTTTTATTTATGACACTTTGATTTTTCGAAAAACCCGCTTTTTTTCATGGATGCTTAAACATAAAATGGACGATAACTCAGCACCAAATATAGATAGAAAGATTTGGTAAAAAGCATTTTAAAGTACATTAGTTGCTGTTTAATGGGATATGCAACATGACTAATTTCAAACAAATTATAATTTTTAAAAAATGAAATTTAAATTTTAAATTTGAATTTCTCAAAAAAGGTATAATAAATTTTTTTTAAAAAAATCTCAAAAATTTTTGTGTATTTTATCTTCATTTGTGCAAAGTTTCAAGTTGGGATCTCTATGGGATCATATTTTTATGAATTTTTAAATAAAATTTGACTTATGAAATATTGACATTTTTCAGATTCTAACTAGTTAAAAATGGGGTTCTCTCACTGGGGATGGTCTAGTAAATAGTAATTGATCATAACTATGCTTGAAATGAGCTGACGTGAATTTCTAAATTGGCAAGCACCCCCCCCCCCCCCCCCGCGCCACCACTTTTATTATTATTTTTTTTCAAAACTATTTTTAAAATGTAAAAAATAAATAAATGAATAAAAAACCAAATTGAATAGTAAACTTATTAAAAATTGGTAAATGTTCTTCTTTAAAGTAAGAAAAAGACCCCCCCCCCCCCCGGGCCACCACTTTTATTATTTTTTTCCAAAACTATTTTCAAAATGTAAAAAATAAATAAATGAATAAAATAAAACAAAATGAATAGAAAACATATTAAAAGCTGGTAAATGTTCTTCTTTAAAGCAAGACAAAGTACATTACTCCCCCCCCCCCACATTCACTCACACATACGATTAACACTATACTAGTATCACGCTTCATCTGATGCTTTTTTTTCTTCAGACTAAGTGATTCTTTTTCAATCCGAACTTCACAAAGTGTACTTGGTTATTTCACTATCTGATAAGGAAAGTTATGATTCATTTCGTTTCTTACCCCTGCACCAACTTTCAATTTTGGATGGAGGAAAGAAATAGTTTGCCCCAAGATCACAGCAAAATAGGAGTGTTTCCCCCCCCGTGTTTTTTCATTCTTTTTACACTAAACTAAAAATAAATCTAAGTATCAGGTCATATGTCTGTCAGCATAAAACCAACTGTCTTTCTATAACATTTGGAGTGCAGCTGTTTTTTCTTTGCTTTAATGCTAGTTTTCTTTTAATTTCACTTGTAAACGAGAGCAATGCAGCGAGATCTATTTATACATATATTAAAAGCAGTTATAGATCAAACAAATTTTGCTAATTTGAGCATAACCTTCCATGTTGTTATGTTTCATTCCAGATTGCCCCCCCCCCCTCCCCCTACCGTCCCACTTTCCGAAAGAAAAAAAATCTGCAAATGAGTGGTTCTCTTCAGTTTTTCTGACTTTTAGTTTTTATGACCCCCCCCCCCCCCCCATTTATAAGCTTTAGTCACTACTGATGTTTAGCAGCGTGTGTCCCAGTTTATTAAGGTTATAACTCTTACGTGCCGTCTTTTTTCTAAATACAGTTTTGAAAAAAAAAAAAAAAAAACGATAAAAAGTGGTTAAGTGACGGAGGGGGGGGGGGGTGCTAATCTACAAATTCATGTCAGTTCATTTCAAGCATAGTCATGATCAATTACTACTTACTAGACCATCCCCAGTAAAAGAACCCCATATTTAACTGGTTAGAATCTGAAAAATGTCCATTATTTCATAAGTCAAATTTTAATTAAAAATTCATAAAAATATGATCTCATTGAGATCCCAACTTGAAACTTTGCACAAATGAAGATAAAATACACACAAATTTTTAAGAATTTTTAAAAAAAAATTCATTATACCTTTTCTGAAAAATATAAATTTAAAATTTAAATTTTATTTTTTAAAAATTAAAATTTTTTTGGAATTAATCATGTTGCATATCCCATTAAACAGCAACTAATGTACTTTAAAATGCTTTTTACCAAATATTTCTATCTATATTTGGTGCTGAGTTATCGTCCATTTTATGTTCAAGCATCCATGAAAAAAAGCGGGTTTTTCGAAAAATCAAAGGGTCATAAATAAAAAAAATAATAGAGATAAAAATCTAAAAATTAGGACTTTTGATTACCTCAAAAGGTACAATCGATGAGCCAAATTTCAAAGAAATACAAAAAGGTAAGGGAAAAAACTTTGGATCACTTGACATGGAATGACCCATATGCAGACACATACTTTGTTTTTTTTTTAATACAGATTCAACGTTATATTTTGCTCTCACGTTACCTTAGTCGTTTTAAAGCACATTGTTTTAAACATTTTGAAAAAAAAAATGTAAGTCAAAAACTATTTTAAAATCAGCATTTAAAAGGATCCATGCGTTTTCTGTAGCAATATTCTAAAAGATTAAAACAATAGTCAAAAACGAATTATACTTATTATTCTTAAAACATAAATCGTAAAATTCTTTAAAGATTTAAATATAATACTGATTAACAAAAAAAAGAAGTTTTGGATTTTAAAATAAAATTCAGAAAATAAAGAAGTCATAAGATGAAGTTTGACTCATAAGCAGTTTATAAATCGGACCAATGAATACTTAAAAACAATTTTGCTAAGTAACGAAGATCTGAAACGTAATATTTTGTTTAAACTATAAATGCTTCTGATTTAAAAATATATTTTTAATTCTAAAGCAGTAAACTTTTTTGTAGAGTTGCAGTAGACTTTCTTGGAAACGCTAAAATACGTTTTAATGAAAGTGAATTAGTGAATTTTAGAAAAAAAAAAAAGTTTTCAGAAACATCTTGACTCGAAGCATCATGAAAATTTTTATCTGCTGACATATCATTTTTCTCAAAAGACATAGATATACAATTTAAAATTTCTTAGAATTATGATTAAAATATTTCCCTTCTTCGGAATGATAAGTGTTTACCATATTTTTCCAAAAAAGTGAAGACACGTGGAATAAATGGAATTTTAGTATATTTTTGAAGATTTAAAGGACGACAATGCTACCGCACATAAACGCTCAGAAAAAAATTTAAAATTCTCTCTTTCTCCCCTCTTCCTCTCTCTCGCTAAACATTGTATATAATTGCGGCATTACTTAAAAGTGTACATGAAAAAAAAAACATTTCTCGGGAAATAAAAGACAAGTTGCTTTATGAGCTTTATCATAAAGTAGCCTCATAGTAACAGTAGGATATCTTAGGGTTATTTCTGGGATTAGATGTCTTAGTGTTGCTCTGAGGCGACGATATACAAGGTATGCTTTAGCTGTCATGTTTCAATGAAAATAAAATCATTCATACATTTAAGGGACAAGTAACGAAGTGCCAAAAACGGTTTTTGATAACATTCACGTAAATATGTGAGAATAAGCTGTACATTTCAACAATTAGTTTACTTACTATGTACTGTGGATTAGCGTTACAACGCAATGGGATCGTTTCCAAAATTTTTTAAGTATTTTTGTTTTGAAAGAGCATGCTTAGAAACAAAGGCTCTGACCATTTTTAAATAATTTGTTTAAGTTTAATATTTTTATAAATTGCTTAATTCGACGCGCTTTCAATGTTTATGCATCCGTCCGATGACACCACAAATGATGAAATGCCATTCTGTGTTGCCATTCAAAGTGCAAAATATTTAATTCCCATCTTTACTCATGTGTATTGGCAACGATATGGTTGGTAGCAAGCGTAGAGCGCAATTTTAATTAGCGTGGAAACGTAGTTGAAAGGTGCGGCAAAGTGCATCATTTTCGACGTCGTCAAGACCACGCCTTGTTTGAAAAATCGGACATTTTAAAAAATTAATTTAACAATAACTGATGGGAATATAAAAGTATTTTCTGGGTAAATGTTTTTTTTTTTTTTTTGCTTATTCTATCAATTTCAGTGACAAAAAGTACTACTTTTGACTGAAGGAAACAACCCCATTGGACTTTCGCGAAATGGCTGAAAACGAGTTTTTCACGAATAACGACTTTTAGGGCTGGCGCGAATTCCTCACCCGAAACTCGAAACTTTTTGAAAAGGTTTTCGTGGGGCGTCAGTATTAGCTACTAAATATAGGTTTCGAGAATGGAGTTTCATCCCTTAAGCATCACTGTAAGCAAGCAGTTCCCACACCGTACTAGTCTAAACTTTGCTTTGTTACTGTAGTATAAATAACTACTTAACATTTTTCATTTCTTTTTTTTAATTCTGATTATGAAATTTGCGGAAATATAAACGCACCTAAGGGCGATGTTTCATCTAAATTCTGAAATTACGGAAGATATAGTATCTTACAATTTAAGAAAAGGTAAAGATCTTCGATATACAGGAGAACACGGATAATTATCTAATCAGCTTCATAGCGCCAATCATCGTTATCTTCATTTTTTTTAGTTATATTTATCACTAGTGGTACCCGCATGGCTTTGCCCATAGTATAAAATTATTTGGTTCGCCTCTATATTTACAAATAATGTACGGTGAATTTCTCGCCAATTGGCTTGCCATTGTAACGGTTCCACGTTATGATAACTTGGTAATTTACTCGTCTATCTTATGAAAATCTTGCTCTGGAAAATGTTCTTAAAATTGGAATAGAAAAAGAACAAAATCGAATTTCAGAAAACTCGTTTTGAGGTCCACACCCCCATGCTACAAACTAATTCTGGGCCAAATTTAATGAAAATTGTCCGAATGGTCTAGGCGCTATGCGCGTCACACAGATCCAGACAGAGAGACTTTCAGCTTTATTATTAGTAGAGATTACTTCATATACTGTACAGAAATTTTATAGTGATGCAAATCATTACTATTATTGCATAGCGTACATACGACATTTTACTTCATGACTCTCTCCTCATTTTTATGCATCGTAACAGTACGTTATGCTGAGTCACGCATTTTTTTTTTTTTAATACAGAAAATTTTGTTATTTTTGCGGAAATACATTGGCATTCGACTTATCTTCCCTTCGAAGCAACATTAAAATATCTTACTGCTATTCCTGGGATTGGATGTCTTAGGTGTCTCAAATAACTCTGAATTCTATTAATATGGCGTGTGCCAGTCTTTTCCCAACCCGAAATTTCGACTTACGCGAAGGATCTTGAAACGCATCCCTCGCCTAAATAGGGACTTCATTTTACTGCAATTGATTTTATTTTATTTTCTGAATGCGTCACTTAAACTCAAAACGGTATATATAATATACCTTCGATTACGGACAAATTAATTATGTTAACATGTTTTTGGCTCATAAAATCCAGAGTTTTCCGTCCCAGCCTATCAAACTTTCAGAAAACTTGACAGCACACAAAAAAAATCTTCACACTCTTATTTGAAATAAAAAAATAGAAAATTTGATGAAATAAGAACATTTAAAGCCATTAATTTCGCATTGTGCACTCATGAAACATATCAATTTATAACTTTTCAACTTTTGTAGCCAAATAGATGTGGCACCTTTAAAAGTTGTATATCCTTAAAACTTAAAACTATATATCGGCAACCTGTTGAACCGTGTTTCAAATCTTTTCTGATAGGCTACGAATTGAAAGTCAATATCTTCTTGTGAAAAATCACACTGAGAGATTGCAGTCAAGTTTTGCAAATTGGCGAAAAATTCATTTACCAAGATGGTAATTTAACTCTCTGCGACTATTAGAAAAAAATAGCATAAAAACACACTTTCTGGGAAAATAATTATGTTGTTTTCTTGTTGATGGAAATGTTCATTTATCGCAGTAAAAATGAACATTAGTTAACTTTCCCTCCCGTACAGCATAAACAAAGTACCTAAAAAAGCAAGGAGTATATAAGTAAAAATACAAAGTATTAAATACTAGCAGCGTTCTCTAGCTATGCCCGGTTTACCTTGAAAATAAAAATTGTTTTACGTGATGGGTGTATTCAACAATCAGGCTTAAATAAATATAAAAAAACCGTCATGCAAAATTTCCCTTCCAAGAAATGACGAGATATTAAAAGACTTTTAAGAAACTAAAATGAGAAAGATGGATTTAAAAAGCGTAACCATGGAAACACAAAATAAAATAAGTTTAAGAAATGAAAACGAGAAAGATGGAAAGAAACACTGGATTCACAAGAAGCGTAACCGTGGAAACGCGAAAATAAAATGGTTGACAACCTGAATTAAAATGACATTTTTCGCACTTGATTTAAAAAGGCTTCTAACTTTCTTTTTCCCTTTCGAGATAGAAGCTTAGTTTTTCGACCATAAGTCGAGATAGATCTAGAGTGAAAAATGTCGCTTTTTCCAATGGTGTCAAAAGGAAAGTTTTGGGACAATTCCTTTCCTTTTTATTGATAGTTTTAATGAAGAAAGTAGTGCTTAAATTTCAGCTAAGCCTGAAAAAAGTCGAGCTAAAAAAGCAAATAACTTCCACTGTAATTAAGTTAGAGCAATGAAACAAGTTGCGTAAAACGCGGAAAAGTATACCCTTTACAAAGATATATATATATATATATATATATATATATTTGTTAAAATTGGGCCTGAATTGGAATAAAAAAAGAACTATTCATCATATTTTTTCGAACCGGCCTTCTAACCTTTTCCGAACTCAAAAAAAATAAACTGAAAAATTCAGCAAAATCAGACGGGTAGTTCTCGAGTTTTGCACATTTAAACACACTGCCGCTTTTAGGAGAATTTATTTTATGTTATGTGGAGATGGTTGCAAATCAAAGGTCAACAAAACGTAAAGGGTCCTTCTTTAAAAGAAGTACATCTTAGAAACCGTAGACACAGTAGTGTGCTTCACTCTTTTCGCATTTGAACTATGTTTTGTACGTTGATGACTCGCATTTTACAAAATTACAATGTAGGGGAAATACGCTGTTTGCAAGGAAAACTGATCTCCATTTTTAGTGAGTCATGTGACTAACGATTGCCTCTCATAATCTTACAACCACTACTATTACGTATGGTGAGAAAGCACTTAAGAATATGGGGAGGAGGGGAAGCAATAAGGTACTTCACAAATTTAAAATCATTTTCCTCTAGCTAGAATGTTGGTGGTGACTTGCGATGAAAACTATTCTACGATGTGAATGAACTTTAAATGAAATTTCGAATTTTAAAATTAGATCAAGTGAATAAAGAATTCGTAGAAAAAGTTGTTTTTGTATTTTCTAATAAGGGAAAACTTCAATTTTTTGTAAAAAAAAAAAAAAAAACTCTCATACGTACATCATATGCGTTTGAACACTTTATTATTAAAATTTGCTCTTTTGTTCGTACTTGTAACAAGACAAGACAAAGCGATACAACTTTTGGATATATGGCATTCTTTTGCACAATGATTCGTTTTGGTGGCTAGGATTCAGTTACGTGAGAAAAGATTCTATTTCTTCGAACGTGCTATATCGTCACGGAAACCAGGAAACTTTCTCATATAAATACAATGCTTTTATATTATTGATAAAAATTGTTTTCTACAAGTACTGTTGTTTTGTTTCGAGTATTTTTTGAATTCCTTCACACGAAATGCAGCGTTTGACTTTTTGGGTTTGTTGTTGTAATTTTGTTGCATAAGTCATTTTCAATGGATGAACTTCATATTTATTTCAAGTAAATTTTAGTTAACTAGAAGACTGAAGACTATTTTGATGCCTTGCAAAACTTTAGCAAATTAGAATGAAAAACCAAACTACTTTAACTACAAATTGTTTTGCTTGTTTTTTCTCGATAAATGTATTTGATTCTTTATTTACTCTTTCCGGATGATATTTCTGTATGGATTTATATTCCAAGAAAGCATTAGTTTAAAAAAAAAGGAAAAATATATAACCGGTTCACGCTAGAAGAGCAGACAAGCATATGGTCCATTCACTGTAAAAAAAAACTCCGAAACTTCTCAGTTTATTTCCGGTCCACGTTCTTGAATTTGACGGGTTCCCACCAGAGTCCAGCAAAAATCAAGTATCTTTTGCGAAAGTGTTTCCTGAGTTGCTGCAGGTTTTACGAGCGTTGATTTCTTATTGATCTGAAACATATTTTTATCCATCAGTAGCAAAATATTTAGAAGTATCAAAAAGTAAGGTAACAAGAGCTCTGACGGGTATGTAAATTATCCGTATGAATAAAAATCCCTCTGAAGGTAACGGAAAACAATGACAGCACTCAAACTGTGTCGGTAGATGGAACTGATAAGCCGGGAACATGACGAAATATGAGTTAGAAGATAGCCGCCTTGACGGAAGCAGGGTCCGCAATTGAAGTAAGAAGTGTAATACGGTTTTTGCGTTTAAAGAAAAATTCTCCAGCTGAAATTCATCGCCAATCGGTGGAAGTGTACGGTACCAGTGTTATGTCCGCAATGCCCGACCGCATACGGTCACAACTACGTGCGATTTGTTAGAGAGTTTTCGGTGGCAGATCTTGGATCACCCTCCTTACAGTCCCGACCTCGCACCAAATGATTTCCATCTCTTCGAACCGTTAGGCCTGCATTTCAGAACTGATGCTGAGGTTCAGCAAGCCGTGTTGATGTGGTTGCAAAACCTTGACGCTGATTTCTTCCGTGCCGGTTTCGATGGTTTGGTGTACCGTTGGAACAAATGCTTCGGTAAGCATGGTGACTATGTGAAGAAGAAATATGTACCTGTGCCTTCCTGCATTGTATATATTTTTTTAATTCATGAATAAACGTTTTCTCCGATTGCGATTGTTACCTTACTTTTCGATACCCCTTCGTATATGTAACGCGTTTTTTTAAAATTTTTACGTTTAGCTCAATTATTGCCCATCCAGATGGACTGATCCCTAAAAAAAGGGTGAAATGCAATCTCTGGATACTGTAGCTCGACAAACTTTTAGACAAAGAGGTGTTCGGTATTTATTTTTAAATTTTATTATCTTCGGCTGTTTTAAAAGCTTTTGGAACTTTCTCAATAAATCAATATGATAGCAAGCTAAAACTACAGTAAAACCCCGCTTATTAGTGTAGTTTAAAAAAAATAGATTTTTTTTTTCGGAATCGCGTTACCTCTAAAAAGTTATAGTTTGATATACTGATACTAGTATACTAAGCTATAGGTTAAAACCCTAAAACTAAAGCCACAGGGAATTAGCTAGAAAATTGTCGATCAACGCGGTGTAGCATTCATCTATTGCAGTTTATCGCTCATGTATAGAATTATCAGCTTTGAATTACCACAACAGATCTGGAGGCAGAGACACAACCCTTTTAGAAGCTGAAATTAAGCACTAGTATCTAAATTCATTTCAGCACATCCCTCAGTGGTCTTTAAGGTAGTGTTCCACCTCGTTCAAAACTGTGGATAAAAACTGGAATTACGCCCCATAACCGTAGCTAAGGCAGAATTGCAAGCAAAGCCGAAGATTTTGTTACGGTTTTCAGTTACTCTAGTGTTACTACCGTGTTTTTAAAAACAAAGGTGAAAAGGTGCAAAATCAAGGTTGAAACTGAAGGTTGTGAAAAAATATTTTTTCCAATAATAGTCTAACTGATACAGTTGTTGAAAGTTCGTAAAATTACGATCACGAAAATAAGGACTGAAAAAAAAAATACTTCCATCCGTTTTGATAAGAGGAAAATATAAAAAAAAAATCTTATCCGGTAATAAATAATAAAAAAGCAGAGAAAGTATTAAGTGTTTTTTTTTTTTGTGTATTTGAATGAAGATAGCACTTTTGAATAACAAAACGAAAAGATTTAATTTACATTTGTTTAGGTAGTACATATAAACACTCACAATAATAAAGACATATTCACACTAAGTTTCATCAAGATTAAAATCCATCTACCTGTACATTAATTGAATTTGTCTAGAAGAAAAACTATTTATGCTGTACAACAATGGATATTTTCAGATAATATTTTCGGAAGCAATTATGACTCGTCCTTTCTAGCTTTTTATCTTATTTCTCAAAACATAATCAAGGATTAAAATATTAATACATGACTTTGTTAATGTGATGGAAAAGTAAAATTACAAATATGTCATGTCAAAATGTATAAAAATGTAAATAATCTTATTCAGCTACAAAAATCAATATTTTATTAAAATAGTTGAGAAAGATTATTACAAAATTATTTTTTGAAATATATCTAAACTGCGAATGGGAAATATTTCGTTTACTTTTGTTTCGATAGAATCCAGCTCGTAAGAGATTACCCATTAAAAGTTGAATTTATGTTCCTGAAGATAAAGGATAATCAGTGTAACGTTAGGATATTCTGCATATGCCTACTTAAATTATTCACAAGAGTTTCTCATCGGTAATGGAAAATATAGTGTGTTCTTTCAAAAAAGAAGAAAAATATAAATTATTCATATTTTTTATTTAAGCATAACTCAACTCGCATGTGCCGAAAAAAAGGAATGAGTTCAATGTCTTTAAAAGGCTAGGTAAGAGGGTGGTTCGAAAAACACTATATTATTTAAAAATCAATTTCTAATCAGGAGTTAAACCTGCGTATTGGCATCCTAGTAACGGGAAAAATAATTAAAAAAATTATAAATAATTTTTGAAATCACGCAAGAGCCTTCAAGTTGAGAAAAATAGAAAAAAAAATCGGCAATTTTTAAAGATATAGATTTTTTTCAAAAGTAATTTACTTACATTTCTAATAGTACAAAAATACACTTTGTAGTTTCCGAAATGTATAGAAAAAACTTGGGGGCACAATGTGGATCATTTGCGTTCGCGCAGAAAGCTTTAAAACATCATTTTTAAAGTAAGTCATATTATTTCAAAAATTCTTAAGCTAACATTAGCTATGAAAATATACTATCAAAAATCCGTTTTAATGTTTTATAAACTCTTCTCTTGCACTGAAATGACTCAGGACTAACCACGGCGCAGGCCCGTTATTTAAAATTTTTAAGGGGGGGGGGGGGTCGAAGGGTGCAAATTCAACGGAAGTTTCAACGGAAAACAGCAAAAATCACGCTCCCTGAAATGTAAATACATTTATTTTCATAGGTAGGAAATTTCCGAACATCCTTCGCTGAAACAATTACCATCCACTGCAATAAGTTTCAAAACGCCGTTATCCTCTCCGACTCCAGAGCTGCTATTCAGAGCATTTGCTCAATTTTCGGACCCATCCTCCTGGGACGTATTGGATATCCAGCTCACCATCAAAAAGTTGGAACTAAATAATAAGATTATCGTTCTCCAGTGGATCCAAGGCAAATGTGACTTAAGTGGCAACGAACAAGCTGACACGCTAGCAAAGAGAGGTTCAGCTGTCTCGCAAATATCACGCAGCAGCGTTCCATTCCGCAACATGAAAAGACTCATCCATTACTCGTTTTCCTCTCAACATAAGGAGGAACTGAAGTCACGAACGAGCTCCAAACATTGGAAAGAAAAGGGTGTCTTTTTTTTAGAGGTATAGAAATTTAGATTCAAATAAAACACCGTTAAATGATATAAATCGCCATGAATTTGGATTTATTCGAAAGATGATTTTTTGCCATTTTTATTTAAATGTGATTTCTGGTATATGGCCACTTCGGCTGGACTGGAGAACGTCTAATTGGGAAGTTCAATTTTCCATCACTTTTTGCAGCAATGGGGACCGTATGTGAATGATATGTGGCGAATGTTCTTGTCCAAGGTGTCAATCGTCTGTGACTTATCGGTGTAGACCTGAGACTTCACACAGCCCCCCAAAAAAAATAGTCCAGCCTAGTTAAATTGCATGATCTCGCAGGCCAATTCACGGGTGAATTAAGCGAAATTATTCGTTCACCGAAGTTTCATTTAACCCATTAAGCGCCAAGTCTCCCATTTTGGGAACCTTCAATTAATATTTTTTTCTTCATCAAGTAATTAAGATGCAATTTTGAAATTTTTAAAAATAAATGATAGAGAACTAAACTTTATCCCTAATTTTTTCAAAAAGCTTTGGAATGTAAATTCTTTTTTAAAAATATTTTAAACTTTGCAAAAATTTCTTGTTTTTGCATTACACGGGAAAAAAAGTCCCTAAAAATAATTAATGCGAATGTAGAAAATTCGAAACATGGAATATGAAGCTCAATAGAGCTTTTTTCAAATCACAACAAACAGGGGCCAGGAAGAACAATTTAAAGGAGTTTTATTGGACTTTATTTACTGAAGTCCCAAAATGGGAGACTTGGCGTGTTCTGATTAGCAGAGCAAGTCATGCCTAACCCATTCTGCATGAATGAACTCTCCCTTTTTTTCCTGTCGAAGTCACAGCCCCCTTTGTATTTTCTCACTGTAAACACTCTTTTGTTGCTCAAGGTCAAGAGCAGGCGCTTTTATCAAAACAAGTAACATTCCACTCGTTTAGAAAAAAGTTCTGGAATAACAAGGGTGCCAATCCTCCCTAAGGAAGATGACGCATCTCTCTAAATTTCTACAGATCACGAAAGAAATTCCTGGAAAAGATCAAAATTCCCTTTAAAACTATTCCTCCCCCCCATAAAAAATATTTCCCTCTCCTCCCCCTTGAGGGCCCCCTCCCCCTTCAATAAGGGAGGTTGAACTTCAATAAAGAAATTTCTTCACTTTTTTTTTTTTTTTTTTTGAAATCAAATATATAGTTAGAATTTTCGACTTTGCTACGAGCTTTAAACAATATTAAAATAATACATTTAAGTTTAAAACAAGAAGATGAGTGTAGCAACACTTGTTAGTGAATTGCCAAATTCTGTTCAGATAGTTGAGAAAAATTTGTTTTGATGGAAATCGCTTATATCACAGATAATGCGCTAACCGTCTCAATTTACTTTTTCAATTTATCGTAATTTATTGGATGAAATTGGAGAAACTAAATCTGTTGATAATTCCTCAATGTCAAGCATGCTGGATATTTATTTCTTAAAACATTTTGATGATGCATAAATCATGTCATCAAACATGTTATGAAGCAGTCGAAATGTTAACTAAAAAAACCCTTGCCTATAATGACACAAATACACCGTCATGGAGCACAAAAATATCTTAGTTCCATTTTATAAGAGCTATTTTATATAGTGCTTCGGGTCTTTGCCATTTACCATCGCTCGATCCCCGACATGGTTAATAAAAAAAGATTTAAAAAAAAAACTACCTCTTCTCTTTTTGTGTATGAAAATCGTAAGGCTTTTTGCTAAAAGGTAGTAAAATGTGTGGGAAAAGTTCTGTTTTGAAGAAAAATGTATAAGAAGAAGGAATGAAACAAGAATGAAAACCAGACCTGGAGTGATGTACGGGGGGGGGGGGGCGAACGGCAAAAAAAAAATTGAAAATAACTAGCATACTAATACTTATTAACGTTGTAAATGTAGCCCTGGGGCTGGCCTCCACAGCTTTTGTTGCAAGGGGGGCCCACAATTTATTGCTTTGGGTCTCGAAATCTTAAAAGTTCTATATTTTAAAGCTTGAATATGTTAAATATGCACTTAAAGTACCAATAACTAGCAGTATTCATTACATAAAAAAGATTTTAGGGCTTTATAACTGCATTTAGCCAGAAATTATTCAAGCATCAACATAGTGACAGGGATATGTATGTTATCCCCATTAAACGCCAAGTCTCACATTTTGGGACCATACCATATCTCCTAACCTAATAAATATTTTTGCAAAATTTCAGCTACATATGATTAGAGATGTCTATTGAACATCCAAACACATGAAAACTTAAGTATTTCCAATGTGGTTCATATATCGGCGCTTAATGGGTTAATAAATCAATTATGACACGCGCTGTGTGGAGTGTTGCACCGTCCTGCTGTCTATTCATGATGAAATGGCAAACCAAATTAAACACAAAACAAGTGACAACTATCAAAATGGCCCACTGATCAAACTGCGGAGATTTCACATTCATGGATGGCCACCACATTTCCCACTGCAGAGAACTCCAAGCGAGCTCCTTGGTAGAACAATACTGGGAGGCAAGAAGCCGAATGAGACAATGACTTTTTCCACCTTGTTCTTCGTTTTAGTTCTGTTTGTATTTTAAGTTGTCAAGTTCTCTGCCATTGGAAATAAAAAAATAAAAAAAACAACTTTTCAAAGCCATAGGGGGGGGGGGGGCAATAAACCACTCCCTGACCCCCTAAATGACGGCCCTAATCAAGTTGGTAATCAACTCGACTTGCTGCTACCGAAGGGGCAGCAAGTCCAGTTTCATTCACCACCCTCCCCTATAAACCAACCAATTAGGATGTCATTCATTATGCTGAAGTTTTTTTTAAAATTATGAATTGGTATCAAATGTTCTTGGACTGATTGTTTTTTATTATGAAAACCTTCTGAGATTTCATGCTTGCAGCAGTTTTGCACATTTGTCTACCAATTGAGTGTGGTATCAAATATTCAAGCTATGGCAAGGCTTTGACTTTCATTAGAGTTCAAAAGCTTCCGTTTCTATGTTTAGCAGCAATGGTAGTGGTATCAGCTTACACTTGAGCCGATCAATAAGTTCAGGATGACAAAAGAATGAATATTTATGAATAACGGGATCAAGGATTTCTTTTAATGTTATTCGGTAAATGTCTTGCTGTGTGAATCACCTACCAATCTAACACCCAGTTAGCACAGTTAACCATTTGTTGTAACTGAGGAGTCTGGGATTCGTGACAGCTAAATCTGGATCACTTGTTGAAATTTCTTTTGTGCTCTGGGTATTGAAATTTCAGCGAAAATGTGAAGTTTCCGTGCCATACTCAATCAGTAGAGAGATGTATAAAACTTGTGGCAGAGGTTGGTGGAAAAGTTTACGGGCATGAATACATAGATGGTTTTATTAAATAGAAAACATTCAGATGATCTTTAATGAAAATTTTAATACTAAGTGAGATTTTAAAGACCTTAAACAGAAAAATCACACACAAATTGGTTGGCTGGTTGGGTAGGGTGTTTGTATGGGGGGGGGGGGGAGCTCGCATTGCTGCTTTCTCCACGTGGTAAGTCCTGAGTTATTTTAACATAATGTAAAACTAAGTAAAACATTAAAACGGATGTGTTAATATTCATTGAAAGCCAAAGCCCTGCCATAACTTGAATATTTGATACCACTCTCAATCGGTGGAGAGAAGAGCAAAACTTATGACAGAGGCTGAAGAAAAATGTCACATGCGGGAAGACCGAGAAAGTTTTCATAGTAAATAAAAATCAGATCAAGAACATTTGATACGAATTCAGAATGTAAAAAACTTCAGCATAATGAACGACATTCAAATTGTGTGGTTTATTGGGTAGGGTGGTGAGTGAAACTCGGCCTTGCTGTCACCGACACGTGATAAGGACAGTCATTTAGTGGATCAGGGGGTGGTTCATTCCCTCCACCCTACTTCTTTGAAGAATAAAGTGTATTTACATTTGGGTGGGCGTGATTTTTGCTGTTTTCCGTTGAAACTTCCATTCAGTTTGCTTCCTTTGACCCCCCTTTCCCCCGGAAAAATTTGAAACCACGGGCCTGCATCTTGGTGAGTCATGAGTCCTTTCAGAAGAAGATAAATGTATGTTAAACATTGAAACGATGTTTGATAGTATATTTTTTATAGCTTTATGTTTGCTTAAGAATTTTTGAAATAATATGAATTTTACTTTAAAAATGGTATTCTAAGGCTTTCTGCTCGAACTCAAATGATCGACAATGTGCCCCCAAGTTTTATGTATACATTTTGGTAACTTCAAAGTGCATTTTTATGCTGTTAGAAACGAAGTAAATTATTTTTTGAAAAAAAAAAAAAAAAATATATATATATATATATGTCTTTAAAAATTGCCGATTTTTTCTCAAATTGAGGGCTTTTGCGCGATTTCAAAAATTATTTGTAATTTTTTTTAATTATGTTTTCCGTTATTAGTATGCTAATGCGCAAGTTTTCTGCGCTGTTAGAAATTGATTAGAAAAAAATAGTATTTTTCGGCCCTCCCTACTAGGTAACTACCTTCATTACTTAACCAGCTGAATTTTTTGGAAGACATTTTAATTTAGATACGTTTAAATTCATAGAACTTGGAGGTACAGGATAAGACGCATTAGTTATATTCCTTTAAATTTTGATATATTTAAGAGATTGATAATTTTCCGTCCGGCAAGTAGTGGTCATATGTATGTTTTTCTATTATACTGCCGTGCTAAGCACAGAAGTGGTATCTGCACTTTTCATCAAAACTGAGTTACGGTCACTAGGTGCTTCTTTGTCACATATTTCACCTAAATACATGGTCATGGCTTACTTTATGGTCATTTGTCAGTAGGAAATATTTTTTTAAAAAAATGTGAAAAAAATGTGTCCGATTCAAATACATAGAGGCGCCAAACTTTAAACGGCAATTTCTCATTTTGAGCTCAGCTGCAGATACGACTGTTGCACTTAGCACGGCAGTATAGTCACCTTTGTGGATATCACTGCTATTTTTTTCCCTGAACAAATAAAACAATAGCAGCACATGCGAATTTATTATATATTTTACTTGTAACATTCGATAAATAAAATACTAGTTTTTAATTAAACATTGTACAACTCTTATAGTAGTAAATAGGATTTGTCACGACATTTTTTTTTAATTAAAAAAATTACTCCAATGTAGGAACCACCTTTGAACATTGTGCTTTAAAGAAGAACCGCTAGTTGCGAATTCGAAATTTCATTTCAAAATTCACAAAATTTTACTTAAAAATTATAGTTCATATGTGTTACACATTAGTGTAAAGTTTTTTAAAACTAAAAAAATTGCCGAAACATTTCACTATAAAATTATAAACTATCCAAAGACAAACTATCACCCTCTTTGAGTTACCTACATTAGTAAAAATAACTTTTCATAGAAACGTATCCATAACACAAGAAAATTACTTTTGAAAACATTTCCATCTATATCACAAAAAAACTATTTTGAATGCATTTCATATTTTTTTTTTCAGTGTAACCGAAAAAGACAGATAATAGTTGAGAAAACTAAGGAGATGGCGTTTTCCTGTACTATATTGTAATCACTATCTTTATAAAAATACTTTATTTTATAACATTTCAAGAATATAAACATCTTTTTGCTTCACTTGCTTACCAAGAAATTCTGTGTAAATATATAAATAAATAAAATAAAAATAAAATAAAACAAAATTTTTAACTAAGCGTTCATCCATTATCGCCTGAGTTTAATTTCAAATGTCATGTGGAGAATTAAATAAAACTAAATTGACGATCAGTTTTCACTGAGTTAATTAAAAGCTTTCCATTTAGCCGTTCACCTTTTACGGCATACCCATACGGCTACGAATAATACATTCAATTAACGAAAATGTAGTTTTTTAAGGTTTTAATTTTAGATTCCGACTCAATCGACAAAGATTAGAATCAAAACCTGCTCTTAGTTTTTATTTCTTGGAACTAGTTTGCTGCTGCTTCATTTTATCACCAAGTATTTTTGGTTTATTTGGAAAACAAAAGCGATATACCTTTCGTCATTTATAGATCAATAAATGCTTGCTATTGCATATGAATAATTTTTATTATTTAACATTTACTGAAGGTGGTACACAATGGGGCGAACACACCTTACCAATCCCTTTTCTGTTAAAACGGAATTCATTTTCAAGGTATGGGAAAGCCCTTATGTCCCCATTGGAACTGTTCATGACCACTTGCGAATCTAGACATCGTGGATTCAGATATAAGATCTGGTCCGGTGATATCCACTGCCAGCACAAGTTAAGACCCCGAAGCCACTGAACAGATGAAGATCTGATCAAATAATCCGAGAGCGGTGAAAGGTGAGGATTTAGCGTCACCCAAGTTGAACCACGGGGAGGCCAGCACTTTTACGACCCGAATAAAAGATGGTATTTATTTATAAACAGTGCAGTTATCGTAGCTTCAAATGGAGCTGCATATTGGTTCTTCACCAAGTAGCACTACTATCAACGGTTACCTATACCATGATCATTTTGAAGCCCAGTTTCCCGTCAAATGGTGGCACTTAGGCTCACACAATAAGAAATAGAACTAGGAATTTAATTTAGGTAAGATTACTGAAAACAAATGTACAATTAACTAGATAACGATGCTGCTTTGACTCTTCATGATTTTCTGTATCCGGAAAGATCCACCGAGTGATCTCGAGCTAACCATGACCTTGGGTGTAAGAGGTCAACACCTAGCCGCTACGCCGTATTTTCAGTTCGTGTAATCATAGTAAAATATCTAAAGATTCCATAAGGTATTTTTTAAAATCAATAGAAATATATCGAAATGTAGATCAGGTCTAAATGTCAACTATAAACATAGCTATTAATGCGGATTACCATCCACGTAAATAGCTAGACGCATTTTCTTGCATAAACTAACTGAAACAATGACGAAAAGGTCACCCATGAAATCACGGCTATGAATAATTAAATGAGTAATTATTTTAAAATACAATCATTGAAAGGAATTTTTGTGTTTTGTTGACACAGAAAATTAGTAACACTTAAGTAAATTCTTTCAAAAAAGTAATATGCGCTTCCTTAAAAAAGTTTCCATTCATCCTTTTGACAATGAACCATATATTTTAATTGTAATCACCTTGAAATATATTTAAAAAAATATTAAGTCTTTAAAATTAAAGCTTTAGTGTTCGTAACATGATAACGACTAGATGGACAATATTAACCTTTTAGCACTTTCCATTTATCGTGATACATGTTTTTAATGTAATTATCTTAAAATATATTTTTAAAAATATTAGGTCTTTTTAAAAATGAAGTTTCCGTTTTGCAATGTTCATAAGATGATAACGATTAGATTGATAATATCAATATTGATACCTCTTTGACAGGGATCATTGGAGTTTTATACATAATTCGCACTCTCTCTTTTTTATTGCAGCGCAAAAATAGTTCAAAAATTACACTGTTTAAAAAAATCCTAAAACTTTACGGTAAAAGTTATTGACATCATGTTGAATGCAACTTTTACCGTAAAATCCTATTATTCTGTAAAATTTTACGGTAGAATAGACTAGAGTTAAAAAATGCAAAATGCGAGCAGTAGGTTCGGTCTCGGGACTTTTTATTGGCAGACGGCTTTGCGGCCCACCATGGGATTTGAGACACATCGAGTGAAGGGAAATACTGTGTTATCTGCTTAGCACTGTAAGTCAACCAGTAGGAATTCACGAAAAGAGACGACTATCAACCAGTGTTGGGCATCAACTAAAAAATTCAACTAAATTTGTAATTGATTAATTAGTTGACTAAAGTAATCTGACTCCCATTTAGTTCAGACTAATATTTTAAAAATTTAAATCAATTGCATACGAAGTTTAACGTTAGTTTAAACTAACTCGTTAGTTGCTCAAAAAAACAAATTTAGTTCAGACTAATATAATCAGATTGAATTTAGTCAGACTAAAAGTAATCAGAATAAAAGTAATCAAATTGATTTGATTACTTTTTTAATTCAGATTAAATTCGTAAAATATAAATAAAATTCGTAAAATATAAATATCGCATGAACAGAGGCACATTTGTATTTCTACGTGTATATACATATTTATGCAAGCATACACGAGTTAATGCGTGTACATACGTATATACGTATGCGGGTATATACGTATATAAACGTGTTATCCCGCGTATGTTCGTGTACGGAGGTATATTTGAATTTTTAAGTAAATATACATATTTATGTGTGCATACACGAGTAAATACGTGTATATACGAGTATGGACGTGTATATAAGAGTATGTACGTGTACACATGAGAATATGCGTCTAGGTACGTGTTACCCCCAGTATATTCGTGTAAAAAGGTACATTTGTATTTCTACGTCATATTCCAGCATGCGTATACGAGAAAGTACGTGTATATACAAATATGTTCGTGTACACACGAGAATATGCTTATAGATATGTGTTACCCCGAATATACTCGTGTAAAGAGGTACATTTGTATTTGAATATACATATTTATGCGTGCATATACGAGAAGGTACGTGTATATACAAGTACGTTCATGTACACACGAGAATATACGTATACATACGTGTTACCCGGAGTTTACTCGTGTACAGAGGTAAATTTCTATTTAAACGTGTATATTTATATTTATGCAGGCATATACGAGAAAATACGTGTATATACGAGTAAGTTCGTGCACACGCGACAATAGGCTTATAGATACGTGTTTAACTCGCGTATACTCGTGTAAGATGGCACGTTTGTATTTCTACGCGTATGTGCATATTTATGCGTTTATAAACGAGTAAATACGTGTATATACAAGTATGTACGTGTACACACGATTATTCGAATAGATACGTGTTCCCCCGAGTATACTCGTGTACAGAGGTAAATTTGCTTTTGATTGTGTATATACATATTTATGCGTGTGCACACAAGCGAAGATACGTGTATATACGTGTACACATGAGAATATGCGTATAGATACGTGTTACCCCGAGTATAGTCGTGTAAAGAGGTATATATGAATTTCTACGTTTATATACATATTTAAGCGTGCATATACGAGAAAGTACGTGTATATACAAGTATGTTCGAGTACACACGAGAATATGCATAAGATACATGTTAACCAGAGTATACTCGTGCACAGAGGTGAATTCGTATTTAATCTAGTACATGCACTTTTATGCGTGCATATACGAGGAAAGACAAGTATATACGAGTATGTTCGTGTTCACACGAGAATATGCGTATAGATACGTGTTTAATGCGACTATACTCGTATACAGAGGTACATTTGTACTTGTACGTTAAAATACATATTTATGCGTGCATACACGAGTTATACGTGTATATACGAGTAAGTACGTGTATATACGAGTATTTTTGTGCATATACGTGTTGACTCGACGATATTCGTGTATACAGGAATTTTGTATTTCTACGTGTATATACCTACAAGTACGTGTGAACACAAGTAAATATGTGTATATACGGGTACATATTTGTAAACACGAGTTTATACGTATAAATACGTGTTATTTCGAGTATATTCGTGCACGGAGGTATGTTTAATTTCTAAGTGTATGTACAAATTTATTTGTGCACACACGAGTAAATACGTGTATACACGAGTATGTACGTGTGCACAATTAATATACGTATGGATACTTGTTAATCCGAGTATAGTCGTGAACAGAGGTAAATTTGTATTTAAACGTATATATACATATTTATGCATGCATATACGAGAAGATACGTTTATATTCGTGTAAGTTCGTGTACAAGCGAGAATAGATGTCTAGGTTCTTTTTTTTAGCCCGAGTATACTCGTGTACAATGGTACATTTGTATTTCTATGTGTATATACATATTTATGCGTTTATACATAAACAAATACGTGTATAAACGAGTATGTACGTGAACACACGAGATAATATGTGTATAGATACTTGTTACCCCGTATATACTCGTGTACAGAGAAATTTGCTTTGTATATGCGTGCATATAAGAGAATACGAGTATGTACGTATTCACACGAGAATATGCGTATAGATAAATCTTACACAGAGTATACTCGTGTGTAGAGGTACATTTGTATTTAAGATTGCATATACATTTTTATGCGTGGATACATGAGAAAATACAAGTATATACGAGTATGTACGTGCACACACTTTCTTATATGCGCATAGATACGTGTTTAACCCGAGTATACTCGAGTAGAGAGGTACATTTTTTATTTTTGGTTAAAATACATAGTTATGCGTGCATACATGAGTTAGTACGTGTATATACGAGTATGTACGTGTATATATGAGTGTGTATGTGTATATACGGATCTGTACGTGTTAACCTGAGTATATTCGTGTCTACAGGAATCTCTACGCTTAAATATGAGAGTACGTGCAAACAGAAGTAAATACGTATATATACGAGCTTGTAAGTGTAAACACGAAGTTTTACGTATAAATACGTATTTCCCGAGTCTATTAGTGCACGGATTTATATTCAAACATCTAAGTGTACACAATGTTTATCAGTTCAGCGTTTACAGACTTTCAGGGCAGATAGAGTACACCTAGACGAGGGAAATCACATAGCAATGCATGGTCGGAAACATTTTCCTGGCGCGGTAGTGACAACACCAATCACCAAAAAGACAAAACACGAATAAAAAGAGAACATGTTTAGAATCTTAAGTACAGCAAAAAGCTAAGGAAAAAGAAAATTAAGGGGGTCAACGATCATCATCAAAGAAGGTGTTCGAAATTACGACCCCGCCTCGTAATATCGAAATTTAGCGAAAATACCGGGCGGGTCCGGACTTCCTGATGGAACAAAAACCACGTGTGCGCATGCACCGTCATCTGATGCTTCGGTTTACGTAGCAACATCTGCTGTGTACACCAGACAAATCTTACCAGTATTTTTGCGGTATTAAAAATAATAAGCATGTTTTCTCCTCTTAATCGTGCCCTGTCTTACGCTTTGTGTCGTCACTATCGCGTCTAGGTGCACTGTATCTGCCCTGAAAGTATGTAAATGCTGTACTGATACATCCTGTATACTTATTTATGTGTGCAAACACGAGTAAATACTTGTATATACGAGTATGTTCGTGTACACACTAGAATTTGCGTATGAATACGTGTAAATCCGACTAAACTCGCGTACAGAGGTAAATTTGTATTTAAACGTTTATATATATATTTATGCATGCATATACGAGAAAATACGTGCACAAACGAGATTGAGATTCCACACGAGAAAAGACGTATAGATACGTGTTTAATCTGAGTATACTCGTGTACAATGGTACATTTGTATTTCTACGCGTAAATGCATATTTATGCATTTTTGCACGAGTAAATACGTGTATATATGAGTGTGTATTTGTGCACCCGCGAATATGCGTATAGATACGTGTTACCCCGCGTGTACTCGTGTACAGAGGTAAATTAGCTTTTAAACGTGTATATATATATATTCATGCGTGCATATAAGAAAAAATACTTGTATTTTCGAGTATGTACGTGTACAGAGGAGAATATGCGTGTAGATACTTGTTTAACCCGAGTATACTCGTGTACAGACGTACATTTGTATTTGTAAGTTAAAATACATATTTATGATGCATACACGAGTTAATGCGTGTGTATACGAGTAAATACGTGTATATACGAGTATGTGCGTGTATACACGTATGTAAACGTGTTAATCCGAGTATATGCGTTTACACACTAATTTTGTATTTGCCACGTGTATGTACATCAAAGTACGTGCAAACACAAGTAAATACGTGTATATACGAGTATAGAAGTGCAACTTGTTATCCCGAGTATATTGGTGTACAGATGTATACTTTTATGTCCAAGTGTATGTCAATTGCAGATACAAAGAGGGGTCATTGGAGGTCAGGACCCGCTCCCCCCCCCCCAAACTGCGGGGAAAATTTTGAACGTTTGCTTGAAAAATACAAAAAAATATCGAAACCATGAGAAAATGTAATAATCTTTTAAAATTTTTTTTTTTTTTTTGGGGGGGGGGCATTACAGTAGAACATCGATAGTTCGAATTAATTGGAATCCGACCCAATCCGGAATATCGAAAATCCTGAGAATGAAAAAAAAAGTAACAAAATAAAACATACTCACTGAAAATCACCTTAAAAGGAAACATAGAATTACAAATAAACAGTAAATATGTCTACTTTGTTATTACAAAGTCTGTAATCTTCTCCTGTGACAGTTCAATTATTTCCCTATCGAGTAAAACAAATTGATTCAAAAGTTGCATTGCGAAGAAAAGGGAACTCAATCAACGACATAACATGGTCTTGCCCGTGAGAGGGTTAAATAAATAAATATTATGGAATTTTGACGATCGCTCTTTAAATGTAAAGGGAAATCGGTCAAATCGATCGAGCCGGATTATCCGGTGATCCAGACTAACGGGGTCCGTGGCGCCGACTTCAAATTTGTAAGGTTTGTTTTTGAAAATTTTTTGTGTTTTTAATAGGTTTTTTTGAAGGTGGGGGAACCCCCCATAACTTGAGGGCAGTTTCTATTTAAGGGAGGTATCTCCTTACTTAAGTTACTCTGAAACAGAACAGGCATTGGCCATCTGGATAAAAAAAATTCAAACATTTTATTCCAATAAGATCAGAAGCAGTGTGACCTACCGGGGGCGGGGGGAGTGGAGCGGGTTGCGCAGACTTTGAATTTTTCAGGTTGGTTTTTGAAAAACTTTCAAGTTTTTAATGGGGGGATAGGTGGGGGAAGGGGGAGAGACCCCCCCCTCCATAATTTGAAGGGAATTTCTATTTACGGGAGTATCTTCTTACGTAAGTTACTCTGAAACAGAACATGCATCAGCCATCTGGATTAAAAAAAAAAAATTAAGCATTTTATTCCAATAAAACCAGAAGCAGTGTGGCCTATGGGGGGGGGGGGGCTCATTGGAGTGGGAGGCGCAAACTTCAAATTTTTAGTTCTTGTTTTTGAGAACATTGTGTTTATAATCTTTTTTGGGGGGAGAGCCCCCCAACCCCATAGTTTGAGAATGTCCCTATGTAGGGGATACCCCTTTCATAAGTTACTTTGAAACAGAACATGCATCGGCCATCTGGATTTTTAAAAAAATCAAGCATTTTATTCTAATAAGATCAGAATCAGTGTGACCTCCCTTTAGTGGGGTGGGGTGCGCAAACTTCTAATTTTTAAGGTTTGTTTCTGAAAAATTTTCGTGTTTTAATGCGTTTTTTGGGGGTGGGGGGAGCCCCCGTAATTTAAGGGGGTTTCTATTTAAAGGGGTGCATCCCCTTACGCAAGTTACTCTGAAAGAGAACATGCATCAGCCGTCTGGATAAAAAAAAAATCAAGCATCTGTTTCCAATAAAACCAGAAGCAGTGTGGCCAACGGGAGGGGGGGCCGTGATCAGTGGAGAGGGTGATTCAAACTTAAAATTTTTACCGCTTGTTTTTGAAAAAAAATTTGTACTTATGTTTTTTTGGGGGGAGCCCCCTTCCCCCATAATTTAAGGGGGGTTCAATCTAAGGGGGGTAACTCCTTACTTAAGTTGCTCTGAAACAGAACATGCATTGGCTATCTGGATAAAAAATTCAAGCACTTTATTCCAATAAGATCAGAAGCAGTGTAATCTATGGGGAGGGGGGGATCGTGGTCATTGGAGCGGGTGGCGCAAACTTCATATTTTTAGCGCTTGTTTTTGAAAAAAATGTGTACTTATGTTTTTTTGGGGGGAGAGCCCCCTTCCCCCATAATTTGAGGGGGGTTCAAATCAAGGGGGGTATCCCCTTAAGTAAGTTACTTTGAAACAGAACAAGCATCGGCCATCTAGATAAAAAAAATCAAGCATTTTATTTCAATAAGATCAGAAGCGGTGTGACCTATGGGGGGGGGGGGTAGTGGGGCGGGTGGCGCAGATTTCAAAATTTTAAGGTTTGTTTTTGAAAATTTTCGCGTTTTTAACCACCCCCCATAATTTGATAATTTGAGTGGAGTGAATTTCTATTTGAGAGGGGGGGGGGGTATCCCCTTATATAAGTAACTGCAATAGGGAACAGGCATCGGCTATCTGGATATGAAAAAAATCAAGCCTTTATTCCAGTACTAGTGGTACCCGCACGGCTTTGCCCGTAATAGAAAATTAAAAGGTCTTTTGGTTCGCCTGTATATTTACAAATAATGTATGGTGAATTTTATCGCCAATTGGATTATGCCCATGTTATGGTTCCACGTTATGATAATCTCATCCATCTTATGATAATTTTGTTCCAAAAATCGGAATAGAAAAAAAACCACATCGAATTTTCGAAAAATCGCTTCGAGATGCACATCCCCATGATACAAACTGACTTTGCCAAATTTCATGAAAATCGGCCGAACAGTAAGCGCTATGCGCGTCACAGAGATCCAGACATCCAGACATCCTCCGGACAGAGAGAATTTCAGCTTTATTATTAGTAAAGATTATATGAAAAAGGGCTTAAAATTTTAATAGAATGTTAATAAAATCGAATTTTCGAAAAATCGCTTCAAGGTGCACACCACTATGCAACAAACTAACTTTGAGCCAAATTTCATGAAAATCGGCTTAACGGTCTAGGCGCTATGCGCGTTACAGAGATCCAAACATCCTACATACATCCAGACATCCTCCGGACGGAGAGAATTTCAGCTTTATTATTAGTTACAGATTATGTGAAAAAGGGCTTAAAGTTTTGAATAGAAAATTAATAAAATAGAATTTTCGAAAAATCTTTTCGAGGTGCACACCGCTATGCAACAAACTAACTTTGTGCCAAATTTCATGAAAATCGGCCGAACGGTCAAGGCGCTATGCGCGTCACAGAGATCCAAACATCCATACAGAGAGATTTTCAGGTTTGTTATTTAAAAAGAAAAGAAAAGGAGAAAGATAAAGAAGTAAAAGAAAAGAAAGATAAAGAAAGATAATTTTCAGAACAAATATTTTCCCATTTTATTAAATTTCTGTGAAAAATGGGCTTAAAATTGGAATAAAAAAAGAACAAAATCGAATTTTCGAAAAATCGCTTCGAGGTGCACACCACTATGCAACAAACTAACTTTGTGCCAAATTTCATGAAAATCCGCCGAACGGTCTAGGCGCTATGCGCGTCACATAGATCCAGACATCCTACAGACATCCAGACATCCTCCGGACAGAGAGAATTTCAGCTTTATTATTAGTAAAGATTATGTGAAAAAGGGCTTAAAATTTTAATAGAAAATTAATAAAGTCGAATTTTCGAAAAATCGCTTCGAGGTGCACACCTCCATGCTTCAAACTAATTGTGTGTCAAATTTCATGAAAATCGGCTGAACGGTCTAGGCGCTATGCGCGTCACAGAGATCCAAACATCCATACAGAGAGACTTTCAGGTTTGTTATTTAAAAAGAAAAGAAAAGAAGAAAGATAAAGAAGTAAAGAAAAGAAAGATAAAAGAAGATAATTTTCAGAACAAATTCTTTCCTATTTTATTAAATTTCTTTGAAAAATGGGCTTAAAATTGGAATAGAAAAAGAACAAAATCGAATTTTCGAAAAACCGCTTCGAGGTGCACACCCCCATGCTACAAACTAACTTTGTGCCAAATTTCATGAAAATCGGCCGAACGGTCTAGGCGCTATGCGCGTCACAGA
The DNA here is from genome assembly GCF_026930045.1 of Uloborus diversus. NCBI lineage: Eukaryota > Metazoa > Arthropoda > Arachnida > Araneae > Uloboridae > Uloborus > Uloborus diversus. The sequence goes on from NC_072736.1 coordinate 115,699,715, forward strand.
GATCCAGACATCCACCCGACAGAGAGACTTTCAGCTTTATTATTAGTAAAGATAAAGAAGATAAAGATAAGGAAGACCAAAAGCAGTATTGTGTACCAAATGGGGGGGGGGGGGTAGTGTGGGTCATGTCGCAAACTGCGTCACTCCAAAGGGGTGTTTTTAAAAATTATTGATTTTTTAAGGTCTTAAATCGGTAAGGGGGCAGCCCCCCAACCCCCAATGTCCTCCCCCCGTAACACATTAGGAGCTACTTAATATTCATTGGGGGGGGGAGAAGAGAAAGGAACCCCTTAAAGAATCCAAACGCAATCTGTAGTTTTAACAGTGTAGATTTATTTCAATCTGATTAGATTTAGTATAAATTTTAATCTGCCGAAATTTAATCTGATTACTTTAGTTTACTAAATTCAATCTGATAAATTTAATCTGAACTAAATCAATCAGAACTAAATTAGTTTTTTTGAGCAACTAACGAGTTAGTTTAAACTAACGTTAATCTTCGTCAGCAATTGAATTAAATTTTTAAAATATTAGTCTGAACTAAATGGGAGTCAGATTACTTTAGTCGATAGAGGATTTAGTTGATTAATGCCCAACACTGCTGTCAACCAATCAGCAAAACATTGATCAGCCCTGGATCGCATAGCAAGGGGCTGCTGCTCCAGGGCAGACCTTAGCATGAAGCTGCTCTTAGCGTTTTCAATTACAATTAATGAACACTTCTGTGCATGCACAATCTCAATTATTCCATACTTTATAGTAGGGTCATTCCATAGTAACGAACGTACACAGTTTTAAAAAATCCTGAAATTTTACGGTAAAAAATCCTGCTATTTTTATTGCCTTTATTTTTTACGTAAAATACTATTTTACTGTTTTATTTTACGTAGAATAAAGGAGAGTTGAAAAACGCAACACGCGAGCACCATTTTCGACCTCAGAACCTTCGTTTTGCCGGCGGCTTTGATGACCAACGTATGGATGGTGGCAAATCGAGAGTGCGGGAAACACGGTGTTATGTGCTTTGCACTGTAAGTCACGTAGGATAGGGGAAGCTGCTGTCTCCACAGACAAAATTTAATTTTCAATTTTTGCTGGTCTCTGGAAATGGAGAATCGATCGGAAACATTTTCTGGCAGAATCTACACCTTATCTTATTTGGATATTTTTGTCGGGTAAAAATATCAAAACTTTCAACTTCAAAAAAATTTCTAAGAAAACTATTTTTTTTTCTTGTTTGTGGCTACAACACCCCGTTCACCCCGCGGATAGTACCTTTGTACCCATAGATATATAAAAAAATAAGATATAAATAGGTCTGAGTAACTCAATTATCCTCAATACATTTTCATAAGCCATTTTATATTGAAATACTTCAAACATCCATTGAAATGAATATTAAATCAAATATCTAACATAAATTAAACTTTGAAAATGAATCGAAGGTTTTGTTCCTTTTTTTTTCTTTTTTAATCATCATTTTTAACATCAGTGAACTCTTTAAAAAAAGTTATTACTTTTAAGAGAGTTAATGATGTTATAAATAATGTTTTTGAAAAAAAAATGGCTAGATTCATGATAGTATGGCTCTCTGTGTACCTACATAGTAACTTCAATTTATATGCAAATTGAAACCTTTAACCAAAATTTACCCATTACAAAAAACTCAGTTTATATTAAACCAACAAAAATCTAGAAAAGTCGACTTCAAATGAAAACATGTGGGATTGACGGTCTGTAGATCCTACAACAGGTGGGAATTTCTTCAACAAGCCCTTCTTCAAGTTCATCATCATTGTTGGAAGCAAATTTCGGACGTTGATGACAAGGCACCATTTTGAGGTATTTCACATTGCAAGAAGACTCAGGTGTGAACCAAGGAGACTAAAAATTGCCGTCCGTGGGTACACATGGTTATGAGTCCTTGGGTACAAAGGTACCCTATTTTGGCTTTGCGAGCCAGTCACATCGACAAGACCACAGTTTTACAACATTAAAAATCAGAAATAAAACCTTCAAAATATAGGGAATCATGATACCTACAACAAAAATGAATAATACAATCCACGACGGACGAAACAAAAAGAAATTTCTCTTTTTTTTAAACTTATATCCTTTTAAAAAAACCGAAAAAATGTAATAGAATCCTCAATGTTCGTTTAATGGCGTTGAAACTTCCGTGGGTACTGGAGAGGGCTGTGACACACACGTTGAACCCAAATAGGATCTTTCTCGACAATACCCGGAATTTCCCGTCCAGTACCCGACGTCCGTAGGTACAGCAGCTTCCCCTATCAATTGGAGTTGCAATTGTTTATTTTTTCCGTACAATTTCCTGTAATTTTTTTGCTGTACTGTAAATACTTGTAGTCTTGCGGAATTTTCTGAAAGAATACATTTTCTGTGTAATACTTCATGCAAGAAAACACAGTTAAATAAAATTTTGCATAGGCGTTAATAATCTATAATTTTTAATGGGTTTATTTTGAATGTTTTGCTATGAACATGTTCTTTGTAGAGAGCTGTTTTCACCATCGCTTGTTTCAAGCAAATCCACCCTAAGTTAAGCTCGGAATCTAGGTTCGGGATCTAAGTCCTTAAAAGTTAAGTTCGGGATCTATTTTAATGTTCTATTAGTAGGCTCATATAGTATCTCGTAGGCTTTAATAAAAAAAATAATAAACTGTTGATTTTGAGTGTATTTTTGAATATATCCTTTGTAAAGATTGACAGACACAGACCAGCTGACGCACATTTCCCCATCTCAAAACCTTACTTCTAATTAGTATTTTTTCTGTATTTAATTTATTTTTTCATATATTTTTCACCTATGTTGATTATTTGAGATATTTTGAAGAATCGTTATGCGGTCCTTCCATTTTTTACATTCATTTTGTTCACCTTTTACGGGAAAGTAGGCTTAAAAAAGTTGAATAATGTTTAAATATATGGTAACTATTTATTAATGTTTTAAAATTAATATTTTCAAACAGGTGTAAACTAATTGAGTCATTTCGCTGGGCCCAGAATCTTCTTGATCACACGTTTCTATACTTACAGAAACTGACATCTGCTAGATTTTAACATTTCTTTGTTTACCAAAGTCGTGTTAAGAAACGCGCTAACGACATTTTAATGACAGCAGAGCGATTCAAAAGAAAAGTTGAATTCTCCAATCTATCACATCAACTAAAATAACATGCATCATATGTGAAACCTTCATCTGCATCAACTACATATGCAAATAGCGAAAGAACAGCGAATCGTTGCGATAATGAAAGAATAATATTCAAGAGGAAACTACACTTAAATGGAAAGTTCCTGAGTTCTTAATGTAACTTTTGATGCAATGAAAGATTATTTAAATTTCAGAAATCTTGTCTAATGAAAGCTGATCTTGGTAGCATTTTTCATGTAATGGTACTTGTAGTAGATATAAAAAGTATAAGTTTAAGATTTTTACGCTTAAGTTTTTCTGTAAAATAAAGTGAAAGATGTGAGCAAATATATATATATATATATATATATATATATATATATATAGAGAGAGAGAGAGAGAGAGAGAGAGAGAGAAAGAGAGAAAAAGTGGGTACAGTAGGACAGGGGGAATAGTGAGACAACAGCAATATATTTTATGCTTCAATATTTCTATCCTGGTAAAAAATTTAAAAGTTAAATCGACATATGGAAAACAAATATTAGAGAAAACTCTTGCTTTTAAGCACTATGTAATTAAAATAAATGTGTCGTTATAGTCTGAACCCATCGAAGTAAAATATCTCCATGGCTTGTAGCACTGTTTCTAAACAATACAGACAGATATTGTTAATTTTACATTAACCTATTAACTATCATTTTAGCAGAAGCCTGATGTTGCTTATTTTCTTGGTCTCAAAAAGGCAGCTATCTAGTTTATATTTTGAATTAAGGGAACAGTGAGATAGAAAGATGGGTAAATTATTAATTCGTTGCTCCCTGCTCGAATGCCACTTTTGTATTAAAACTGGAGAAACTATAAATTAATTTAAATTTAATTACGCAAGCATGTTGATGCAAATGATAAGAAAAAATATTTGAAAACCTTTTAGCAACAAAACAAGGACGTCTGAATGGAATGGGTGGTTTCCTTCAGTCAAAAGTACTACTATTAGTCACTGAAATTGATAGAATGAGCAAAAAAAAAAAAAAAAAAAAAACATGGAGCCAGAAAATACTTTCATATTCCCAACAGTTAAATTTTAAATTAATTTTTTAAAATGTCCGATTTTTCAAACAAGGCGTGGTCTTGATGACGTCACAAATGATGCACTTTGCCGCATCTTTCTACTACGTTTTCACATTATGATAATCAAGCAGCGAATTAAGTATTGCGCTCTACGCTTACTATCAACCATATCGTTGCCAATACACGTGAGTAAAGATGCGAATTAAATATTTTGCACTATGAATGGCACTTCATCGTTTGTGATGTCATCGGCAGAAGCCGTAAACAATGAAAGCGCTCCGATTTAAGTATTTTTTTAATATTAAAAATAAACAAATTTATCAAAAAATGGTCAGATCCAATGTTTTAAACATGCTCTTTCAGAAAAAAAAAAAAAAAAAAAACTTTTAAATTTTTGGAATCGACCCTATCATTATTTTTATTTCTATATAATATCACATTAATAATTCAATTTTGTACTTAGTCTACTTACATTTTTTTTATACGTTTCGCTGCAATACCCTAAATGTAATAATATTTTTCCACATTTCAAAATTTAAACATACCTAAAAACAAGGAAGTCAGATAAGCTACTTTGGAGATTTTCAGAGGCAGAAAGGGAAGAAGCTGTTTCACTAGTAATATACAAAGGCTATAGTGTTAGCATTGCATCCTTATCTAATGCTACAACGCAAGATGACACTTTAAAAGTCAATTCCTGAAAAAAACAATCTCAATCGTTCTATCGCAGTCCCAAACAAATGCGTGAGAGATCTCACTTCTGTATCAAAACGAAAACAAATTAACCTTGCCAATGGCAATAGCTCCTACCAAAACCAAACGAGAACAATCATTCCTAATGTTACAAATTCTGTAAATAGTAATTATTTTTGTGATTAATTTGTCGTAATCGAGCTAAATTAGGCGTTTACTAAATTATCTTTCATCTAAAATTACTGTAGTAACGTAACCTGTAAATAGTTTCCTGTAATGAATATACAGCCCTTATACATTCGGCTGAAGTATACGGTTCCCCTATTTTTCATTCATAAGGTTTGGAATGAAAAGAAGATACTAGAAGCATTTGGAATACTGTGGAAACTTTTCGATGTTACAAAAAGCCGTTACGCATGATAAAAAGTCAGTTTCGATTGAGAATTTGTACTGAGAGTGTATTAGCTCTGTTTATTGCGAGGCATTTCGCTGTGTCATTTTTCGTATTTCGATGTAAATACGTGTGTAACCGTTGAGTTTACGGTGTTGATTGATATTTGCTTAATTGCTGATGATTAATTTAGCAGTTTTTAACGATCTTTCCTGTACATAGTATAAATAAATCTCCTATGTGTTCTCAAGAACTGTGTCTTCATTTCAAGAAAGTTGAAGTCGCACCGGAACCTTATAACAGTTGCCGCCCAACGTGGGGCCTCTTCAGGACTTTCTTGGAGTAAGTGTGACCTTAGACATTTTTTTTCATAAAGATTTTGAATTTGGACTTTATTTTTATGGTGATTACTCGCGCAATGAATGATCAATTAAAACAACTTCTTGACGCAATCAACTCTGTGAAGAGTGATATGGCGGCCAATCAAGGACAATTAAAAAGTGATTTGAATGCAAATCAAGAACAATTGAAAAATGAATTGGCGGCTAATCAAGAACAATTGAAAAGTGATTTAACGGTGCTGAAAAATGATTAAGCTTCTAACCAAGAGGAAATTAAAAACGGCCTTACTTCGGTAAAGACTGTAATGGAAAATAAATTTAATGAGATAGAGCATCGAGTTGATGCTATTGAAGGAAAATTTGAGGCAGTTGGAGGCCGATTCATCGCAGTGGAAAGCAAAATCAAAGAAAAATTTGAAGAAAAATTGAGTACCGTTGAAGGCCGATGAAATGCTGTAGAAAATAAATTGGAAGAAGAAGATAGAAAATTTCATTAACTTATTTTATTAAGTTTAAATTTCATTAAGAAGAGATCTTTAAAGATCTGAAAAGGAGATTGGCGACCGCGGGAAGCAGCTCTGTACAGTTTGGCGCTCCCACATAGGTTGCTCGACCGTCCATTAAACTTGCCACATTTGATGGGAAAACTTCGTGGCAGGTTTACAAAACTCAATTCATGATAGTGGCGGAAGCGAACGGATGGGACTCTGCTACCAAGGCCTGCCATCTTGCAGCATCCCTGAGAGGTGACGCAGCGGACATTCTTCAGACCCTTCCGGACAGAGAGCCTGGATTTCGCCGCCCTCACATCTGCGTTGGAGCTTCGCTTCAGTGAGAAGTGCGAGAAAGATTTCAGCCGACTCCAGTTGAAGTCCCGTTTCCAGAAAACCGGGGAAACCCTGCAAGAGCTAGCGGCGGACGTCGAGAGACTGTCTCATCTTGCTTTTTGCGACTGTCCTGGGGATGTTCTAGTCAACCTGGCACTCAACTACTACATCGACGGGGTTCTACATCCAGAAATCCAGAAAGCTCTACGGATGGTGGATGTCAAAGACCTGAAATCTGCTTTGGTGTATGCGATGAAGTTGGAGGCGGCCCAAGAAGCAACCCGTGTGGATCGCCATCCCATCCGGACTCTGGAAGCTGATGAGTCTGATTCCAGGTCGTCCCATCTCGCTGAGCATGAGAAACAATTCGGTGACTTGGCAAGACATCTGAACAGCATAACAGCCCAAAAGAAACAAGTGCAGAAGTGCTGGAAATGCGGTAGTGAAGGGCACCTGCGAAGGAGTTGTCCGGATCGCCAAGCTACGCGAGAGAAGGAAATCACCTCCACCAGAGGTCTGCAGATTTCCTCTACTAGTAGTGGCAGTGATGTACTTTTCATTTACGCACATGTAAATGGGAATCCTTGCAAACTGATTGTCGACACTGGAGCCAATGTGACAATCGTTAAGACAGATGTGGCTCGTGAATTTGGATTGAAACTGTTGTGGACATCGTCACGCGTAAGTCTCCTGATAGTGACAGGTGACAAATTGAGATTGAGGGTAAAGAGGACTTGGAAATAGTGTTTGGGAATGCCACCTACCATCATACGGCATTCGCTGCTGATATCACAGACCCCTTCATTCTCGGATTGGACGTTTTAAAGAAATACGGCTTCACCCTTGACTTCAAGACTAATGAACTGCACTCGATGAGAGAAGACATAATCATCTTCAACGCAGAAAATGACGTAAAATCCGCTCATCAAATAATAGCACAAAAGGTTTTCACCATACCCTCTAGAACAGAATCATTGATACCTGGCTCCATTGAAGAAAACAATAGCTTTAGATTCGGCCTCATTGAATATCCTAACCTAAGCAATAACCTAAAAGGGGTGCTGGTAGCATCTACGCTTGTGGACCTTTCCAAGGATGTAATTCCTGTGAGAGTCGCCAACGTGAGTGAAAGGCCAAGGAATATCCAGAAAAGTGAAGCGTTAGCAACTTGTACTCCAGTAAACTGCTTCATTAGAAGAACCAATTCCCCCGAGACTGTGTCTTCTGAGCCCTTGACATCGAAGTTAATTGGGAGTGCGCCATTATCGAAAGATCAAAGAACTGCTGCGGAACAATTGGTGGACGACTTCAAGCATCTGTTTTCATCTACATCGGAGGATGTTGGCCGTACGAATTTAACGCAGCATAGGATCTACACTGGAGAACACCCCCCTATTAAGTGGCATCCAAGATGACTACCGTTCGCCAAGAAGGAAGAGGTCAAGACCCTCCTGAAAGAGATGCAGGAAAATGACGTCATCGAACCCTCATCCAGTCCTTGGGCCTCTCCCATAGTTTTGGTCCGAAAAAAAGATGGTTCCACCAGATTTTGTGTCGATTACCGCCGGCTGAATGAAATCACCAAGAAGGACAGTTACCCTCTTCCACGGATACACGACACCATGGACATTCTTCCGGACACAAGTGGTTTTTGACCCTCGACTTGAAGAGCGGCTACTAGCAGGTTGAGATACACCCGGATGACCGAAAAAAGACAGCGTTTACAACTGGACAAGGCTTATGGCAGTTTAACGTAATGCCCTTCGGCCTCTGCAATGCACCAGCTACGTTCGAGCGTCTTATGGAGAAAGTGTTAAGAGGATTCTCCTACGAATCCTGTCTGGTCTATTTAGACGATATCATCATCGTGGGACGCAGCTTCGAAGAACATCTGGCTAATCTTAAGAAGGTGCTGCAAAAGCTTAAGGATGCCAATCTGAAGTTAAGCATATCCAAATGTAATTTGTTCCTCAGGGAAGTGAACTTGGTCACATCATCTCTTCTGAGTATAAACAAACCGATCCAGAAAAGGTATGCGGTCAAGAGTTGGAGTCGTCCCGAAAACATCCATCAGCTGCGAAGTTTCCTGGGGCTCTGCACGTACTACAGAAAGTTTGCGAAGGGTTTTTCCAACATTGCACGACTTTTTGCATAATCTGACGGAGAGCAAGCAAAAGTTTGAATGGTCCAAAGAATGCGAAGATGCATTTCTACGATTCAAGGAGGCTTTAACATCAACGCCCATTCTCTCATATCCTCAGCCTGGAAAATTCTTCATCCTCGACACTGATGCGAGCCACGAAGGCATCGGAGCTGTTTTATCCCAAGAAATAGATGGCAACGAACATGTCATCGCTTACTGGAGCAAATGCTTATCAAAGTCGGAGCGAAATTACTGCGTCACCAGAAAGGAGTTACTGGCCATAGTGAAAGCTGTAGAACACATCCATCATTACCTCTACGCCCAAAAATTTCTGCTTCGGACAGATCATGCCTCCTTAACTTGGCTTTTGAACTTCAAAAATCCGGAAGGCCAGATAGCCAGGTGGATACAGCGGCTCCAGGAATATGACATGGAGATCAAGCACCGAAAAGGGTTGTCTCACGATAATGCAGACGCTTTATCAAAGACACCCTGTCCTGAGAACTGTCAGTATTGTTCCCGAATCGAGAAACAGTATGGAACGACTAGCCCTACTGCCTATCAGGTGACAGCGACTTCAACATCATCAGAACCAGATTCATGGAGTGACGACCAAGCTCGTAAAGATCAATTTGAAGACCCCGACATAAAACCAATTTTGGAGTTCATGGAAAGTGACAGTCGGCGACCTAGCTGGCATTACGTTTCCATCTTCAGTCCTGCAACAAAAAGATACTGGGCTTAATGGAACTCACTCCATTTACGGAACGGCGTACTGTACCGAAAATGGGAATCTGATGACGGCAAAACATCTAGTTGGCAGTTACTACTTCCCCGATCAAGGATTTTAGATGTTCTGAAAGAAATACATAGTAGTGCGACTGGACGACATTTTGGTGTCTTGAAAATCCTCAATAAAGTTCGGGAGCGCTTCTTCTGGAGCAAGGCAAAGGATGACGTGGAGTAGTGGTGCCATTCTTGTGACGCCTGTACTGCTCGTAAAGGACCGAAGAAAAGAAGCAGTGTATGACAAATACATACCTGATTGGAACAAATACATTCTTGTTTCCAGCGACTATTTCACCAAATGGACCGAAGCATATCCCATTCCAGATCAAGAGGCTACCACCGTAGCAGAGACTCTAATCCAGCATTGGATCTCGAGATACGGAACACCTTTGCAGATTCATTCCGATCAAGGGAGGAATTTCATCTCTGCTGTGTTTAAGGGCCTATGTCAAATTTTTGGAATTGAGAAAACTAGGACAACACCACTACACCCACAATCGGACGGCATGGTGGAGAGATTTAACCGCACAATCCTACATAATCTCTCGCTTATGGTCTCCAGAAATCAACAGGATTGGGACAAGAAGCTACCTTTGTTCCTGCTGGCCTACCGCAGTGCTGTCCACGAGACTACCGGATTTGCCCCATCTCAGATGCTCTTCGGACGAGAGCTTCGGCTACCTTGTGATCTCGTCTTCGGTCGTCCTCCGGATGCGCCTGCATCGCCTGTGAGGAGTACATCCAGGATCTCCAGGCCCGGTTGGAAGACGTTCATAACTTCGCACGAGAGCGAATCAACATCGCGGCGGAGAAGATGAAGACCCGATACGACACAAGGTCTACTGGACATGAATTCAACGAAGGCGACAAGGTTTGGTTATGGAATCCCATCCGACGGAAAGGTCTGTCACCCAAATTGCAGTCGCATTATGATGGACCCTATAAAGTCCTTAACCGACTGAATGACGTCGTAGTGAGGATCCAAAAATTACCTAATGCAAAAACCTAGGGTTGTACATTATGATCGGTTAGCTCCATACTATGGCCATAATTCATAAGCATTACGTGAACAACTATGGTTGATAACATAAAAGTTGTAGATAAGTTTTGCTTTTAATGTTTAGTAATATTTCTTGTTATTATTGTGTTTTCTGTATCTGTTAGTTATTAATTAATGTGTATATTTGAAAACTTGTGATAGAAGTTTGGCACCCTTTCTGGGGATTGTGCTGCCCAGGACGTGCAGTCCTTAGAAAGGGAGTAATGTTACAAATTCTGTAAATAGTAATTATTTTTGTGATTAATTTGTCGTAATCGAGCTAAATTAGGCGTTTACTAAATTATCTTTCATCTGAAATTATTTTAGTAACGTAACCTGTAAATAGTTTCCTGTAATGAATATACAGCCCTTATACATTCGGCTGAAGTATACGTTCCCCTATTTTTCGTTGATAAGGTTTGTGAATGAAAAGAAGATACTAGAAGCATTTGGAATATTGTGGAAACTTTTCGATGTTATAAAAAGCCGTTACGCATGATAAAAAGTCAGTTTCGATTGAGAATTTGTACTGAGAGTGTGTTAGCTCTGTTTGTTGCGATGGATTTCGCTGCGTTGTTTTTCGTATTTCGATGTAAATACGTGTGTAACCGTTGAGTTTACGGTGTTGATTGATATTTGCTTAATTGCTGATGAATTATTTAGCAGTTGTTAACGATCTTTCAGGTACATAGTGTAAATAAATCTCCTGTGTGTTCTCAAGAACTATGTCTTCATTTCAAGAAAGTTGAAGTCGCACCGGAACCTTATAACACTATTTTCGAGGTAAAGTGAGATGCTTTCAAAGCTCGCTAGTTCAAAAAATATGTGCCTTACCGTTCCGACTAAACAGAGGAACAGTGAGATGAAATTGTATTTCGTTTTTATTTTTCTTTTTGCTTGTGTGAATTCGTGGTTTTTCGCAGACCCATTTTTATAATCCTCATTCACATACATATACCTAATAATCGAGTAACCCGCGAGTTTAAACAATAAAACTTGCGATACGGCATGATAATTTGATAATATGTTTTGGTAATGTTTAAAATGCAAGAAAAGAATTCATTGAGACAAGGCTGAACTTGATCCGGTAACCCAACTGTTTTACTGGTGCCATTTCACGGGAATGAAGAAACTAAAAATGGTTAATGAAAGCTACTTACTGGAGTTTAGGTTTAATTCACTATAGTTAGGGTTACAATTTCAACTATCAAAATATCACCAAACAGGAAACGGCTTCGTTCAAATGTAGAAGCAATTTTTACCCGTCATACCTTGATGGACGATTTTCTAGTAAAAATAATAATATCCATTCTCTTCAGATTTATTACCTCTTCATATAACTATTTTTTGATGCTCATTGTCAAATAATAACTGTATACTAATGATATTAAAATCAATAATAATAATAATAGCCAAAGATCGAATAATGCTCCTGACGTTATCAACAATGAAACTCGCGCCATGGCATAACAATTTGATGATATGTTTTGTTAATGCTTAACATGGGTAGGTAAAGGCTTTATTGTGACAAGGCTGAAATTTATTCGGTAACTCAACCGTTTCACTGGTAAGATTGTGTCAATTCAGGGAAATGAAGCGAGCTGATGTGTGCATCACATGAATTCCTTTTACCATAATTTAATGTCATTTTCCCATTATTGGCAATTTTAATGTGATTCAATAGTTTACTCCCTAAATATCACCGACAGTGGCCAAATGGAAAACCTGAATTTAAAAAAGAAAAAAATCGCCAAATTTGTCGCCAAGTTGGCGACAAAACTTGGCAACCAGAAGACAGGCGTCATATCGCCAAGTGTCAACCAAATTATAACACCACTTGAATTTGCATCAAAATTAACAATGATTTCCCCTCCAAAAGGAGCAAAAGACCCCCTTAGGAAATCCGAATGCAACCAAAAGAGAAGGTGCACAACTAGACCTAACTAGGAGTGTTCGAACAAAATTTAAACTTTCTAGGACATACCGTTTTTGAGTTATACGAGATACATACGCATATACATACGTACATACAGACGTCACGAGAAAAATCGTTATAATTAACTCGGGGATCGCCAAAATGGATAGTTCGGGTGTCTGTACGTTCCTAGGCATATATCCACGTGTGGTCGAGTCAAAAAAAATCGAGCTGATGTGTGCGAGACACGACTTTTTACACCAATTTAATGTTATTTCTCCATTATTGCAATTTTAATGTGATTCAAGAGTTAACTCTCTAAATATTACCAACAATGGCCACATTGAAACCAGATTTAAAATAAAAAATCGCCAAATTTGTCGCCAAGTTGGCCACAAAACTTGGCAACCAAAAGACTGGCGATAAATCGCCAATTGTCCTCCAAATTATAACACCATTTGAGTTTGCATCAAAATTAACAATGAATTTCCCCCAAAAAGGTGCAAAAGACCCCTTTAGAAACACCTGAATGCAACCAAAAAAGTAGGTGCACCACTAGACCCAACTTGTATTCTACGTAGCAAATTTTAACTTTCTAGGACATACAGTTCTTGAGTTATGTGACATACATATACACATACGCACGTACGCACATACGTACATACAGACGCCACGAGAAAAGTCGTTATTAACTCAGGAACCGTCAGAAGGGATATTTCGGGCGTTTATACGTTCTTACGCGTGGTCGGGTCGAAAAAAACTCAACATTCATTTGGGGGTGAGCAAAATAGAAATTAAGGCCGATTTTTGTGTGAAAATTTTTTCGCGAATACAATACTTCATTTTTGGTAAAAGGAAGTAAAAACGAATAAGTGGTCAACAATGAACTCTATCTACTGGAGTTTAGGGTTAAAATGTCAATTATCAAAATATCCCCAAACAGGCAATTGCTTCGTTCCAATATAGAAGCAGTTTTTACCTGTCATATCTTGGCGGACAATTTTCTAGTAGGGGAGACCGAGGATAGTTGGCGAGCTTTTTAAACTTTATTTTTTTAAAGGTTGTAAATAAAATAGAAAATTTATCTCTTATTGCTTGGATAATATGTATGGTATCAGCAATAAAGTCGTATTTTAGTTTTGAGAGTATTATGCTTTGTCTATTTCTTACATAATTTTTTGCGAACCTTCGCAGAGTTCGCACACTTGCCCCTTCACGGGGTAAGTTGGAGAGCCTTATGGGGTAAGTTAGCGAACTGAGAAAAACTCATAATAGATAAAGAATATTTTACATAAAGCCTCAATGATGCTTTCAATAAGCAAGTAAAACTTACCAATGCATTAAAAAAAGCAAAAGTAGTATTGTAATTGCTTTAAAATTAGGTACGTTACACCATATAAAAGGCTTAACTGATTTTAGAAGTAAATGCTGGAGAATGCAAACATTATTTGAAATGATTTTTTTTTTTTTTTTTGCCTCCGTTCTTTCTTTTATGATTCTTTTGCGTTTATATTCCTTTTTTCTTGGAAACAAAGATTTCTTGTATGTTTTGGGGACTGTTTGTGATAATTTGCGTTTTTCTGCTAAGATTATTTCTTCCTGAAGAGCCTTTTTGGCTGGGGTATTAAAAAGTATTGCTGTAGACTTCTTCCGTTTCCATCATTTTTTGATCTGACCCCCTCCAGCTTTAGGATGAGGTCGTATATGATCTGGAGTAATGCTCAGAGACGTATGTGCGTTTAGCTGAGACACTGCGCTATTTTCAGTAAGAAACTCTAAATCTGAATTATTCAATGAAGTAGCAACTGAATCTGCTCTAGGACAGGTACATCCAGTTTTACACATGGTTGGTGCTCTGACATACAGATTCACTCATAGATCCAGGTGATTGGGAGTATGACCGATGAGTGATATAACTTGGCCTGAGGTCAGTCTTGAGAAATGTTTGAATTGCAGGGAAGCACGCCAGTTCTCCTGAAACCATTCATAATATTTATAGGGCTTGCTTCTTGTGGAAAAGCAGTTGTTACCACCGCCACTGTTGGTTCGTCGTAAATCGTCATTGACTTTCTTGGATTATTCATCATCCAAGAATCACAGGCGGAATTACACAAAATTTTTCTATGAGCCATGTAGACTGTGTTTAAGAAGCATCAACTTATGGCTATAATGCGACGGGAAAGAGATTAGTGTTATTATTTTTTTAGTAGTGTAGTAGTTTCCTTACAAAAATCAAGCCCTTCTATTAACGAGGGAGTCGTAAATCTGAGTATGATATTTAAAGAGTTCTTTCAATTTCATCAAACCCGAACTTGATTACCATTGGACCGCCGGGGAAGTATACAGTTTCAAACAAAAAAAAAAAAAAAAAAGAATTTTCCTACACTGTACTTTAAAATTCCCTCAAAAAACGGAAAATATACTGGCAGCAGAGTAGCCGACAATTTTCCGTTTTTTTACAGAAGATGTGTTTTCCGTTTTTATCACGGATGCTTTCCGTTTTTCCATACTGACACTTTCCGTTTTTATCACGAACACTTTCCGTTTTAAAACTGCTATTTTCCGTTCTCAATCGGAATATTTTCCGTTTTATGAACCGATGTTTTCAGTTTCTAATATAGATATTTTCCGTTTCATGAACTGAAGTTTTCAGTTTATAATATAAATATTTTCCGTTTTATGAACTGATGTTTTCAGTTTATAATATAAATATTTTCCGTTTTATGCAAGCATATTTTCAGTTTAAAAAACTTATTTTGAAAATATAGCTGGGCAATCAAAGCATAATGAATTAACGTTTGCAGATTTTAAAAGCCCATATATTTTTTCTTTCTTTTTTAAAAACAGCAAAAGAAAAAAAAAAGAAAAAAAAAGAAAGAAAAAAAAATAAAAAAAACAAAACAAAAGAAAAGCAGTTTTATTAGAGCATTTGCACGAATTTCTTCATTAACTTCCAAAAATTTGTGAAACTTCCTAAAAGTGAGGAAACACATTTTTACTATGCAGAAACTATCTTTCTCTTTTGAAGGTATAGAGGAAAGATATAACAGCTATCTGGGAATGTATTTGCTTTGCATTTTATTGTATTGAAATCTTTTATCAACAAACAATTGCAAAACATATGAAATAAACGCAAATCATACCAACTGTTTTTTTTTTCTTTTTTAAATCAGTCTTCACAAAAATACCCTCCTCTCCCCCCCCCCCGGCAAAAAAAAGTTCCTGTAATTAACTGTGCGATGTTTTATTGAACAATAACTGCCATAAAGTTTAACTTTATCAAAATTATTGAAACTTATCAATTGTGCACAGTTAACATTGTTTTCAATAAAACAAAACATTTATTACAAGTACAAAATCATTTATTGCAGATCTTGTGCTACACAATTTTTAACGTTATTTACTTGTGCCAATGTCGAATTAATAGTTTCCTTTACTGTCATCATCAGTGCCATTGTTATTTCTGCACTCATATATAGAGATCAAATAAGATTCATAGATACAACTGGGCCATCTTTCGACGATTCCAATTTTTCACAATTAATGTCAAAAACCTAAATTACAAGAATAAAAGTATCAATGCATTATATCAAAAATATTTAACACATGGACTTTTTATTGAATAAATTACCAAGTGTCATGTCATAAACATCAATTACCTACGGTAAGATATTTGACTACAATTTTTCTTGACAACGAGGTAATACGCTGATGGCAAGGGAAAAAAGTAGTCAACAGCACTGTCGAAATTTGGAGAGAAATTAGGCATCTTACTTCAGAAACAGTTAATTTGTAAAAACCCATGCATATTTTTTTTGCAACAATATTTAAATTAATATTTTCAATTTTAAAGGCAGTGTGGAGTAGTAGATATGTTAGAATTGAACGTGCCAGCCAATAGCTCAAAAACAATTCTCGATCTCTTCTAATTCTCGGCTAGCTATAGTTTGGGGTGAACCTAACCTGGCAGCCAAGTAATGCTGAGCTTCGGGTATGCTTAGCTTTCACAATGCTTCCAGGTTAGGTTTGCCCTAACTATAGTAAGTATAACATTTTATTTGCTAACTCGATTTTTGTTCCGAACCTCATTACTTGACTCTCCAGAAACAAAACAAAACTTATCCATGAAAAAATAATATTTTAGCAGGTTATAAGAATTATTTCGAGCATATTATTCAATAACTACAAAACAACTGTCATGAAAGGAATCATGAATTTGTGAATCACAATAAATATAACGGAGTTATACCTGGATGTTTTTCTACTATATTCTCCCCCCCCCCCACAAAAAAATCATTATTTTTTTATGTTTATGATTTGTCCTTGTACTGTGCTTCCAATCTCCTTTTGCATTTATGTGGAAGGATGCAATAATGCACAATTCCACAAAATCGTATAAAATTGCAGCTGGTGCGGAAATAACTTTAACTACGAGAAGAAAATTTTTTCAATGCATATGTTATAGTTGAACTCAGGTCAACAAGAGCCAAGGTTAGTCCTTAGTTTGGTCGCCTTAACCCCTCCCCACATAAAACTGTAAAAATTATATTATTCCGATTCTGACTTAATATACACCTGAAAAACTTTTCATGGAAACTTTTTTTTCATACAAAATTTTTTTTTAAATAGTAAAATATTGTAAGGCTTTATTTCTCAGGGCCAATTGGGTTTTTAAACTTAAAGTATATCCTTCCGCAAGTGGAAAGACTTCTGTTTAACATCAGTTACTCTTTAAATTATCATTGAATTCAGTTTACAGACATTCTGCATTTTAGAACAAATTGTGAAGTGTATTGGGTTAGGATAGACTGTCTGCTTTATTAGTTTTATTTGCTAAAGCAGCTATGTCGTTAAAATTAGATTACACTGCAATAATTAAAAATTGTTACTTTTTCACTTTTGTTAGACTTAAAGCAGAAATTTTTCATGCGTGTAAATTTTGTCGTCATAATTCATAGAAATCTAGTAACTGATAAATAGCCAGCAATTTGTGCTGAATAGGGCAATGTGGGGTAAAGTGAAATAGTTAAGATAACTGAGCTTTTTCAAAATGAAAAAAATTAGAAATTTATTTTGAAAATTATAGTAAGTAAAGAAAGAACATTCTATTTAAAATAAAACTAACATTGAAACTGTATTTTTTAATTTTGGCAGTAAATATGCAGTTTCAAAAAAAAGTGGAAATTTTCAACCTTTTTTTTTCTATGGAACAAAGTGAGAAATGAAATATTTTATTCAATTACTAGTGGTACTCGCACGGCTTTCCCCGTAATAGAAAAATTAAATGGTCTTTTGGTTCGCCCGTTATATTTACAAATAATGTATAGTGAATTTTCTTGCCAATTGGCTTGTACCCATGTCACGGTTCCACGTTATGATAATTTCGTATCTCGCCAATTGTAGAGTGATTATCTGATCAACTTTGTTCATCAATATATTTTTTGCAAAAAGGTTTTTAAAAACAATTGCATTTACTACAAGTTTTGGGAAAAGTGAAAGTTGTTCGTTCGCTTATGATACTTCTTTACAGACAACCCCGCTTTTAAATGTTCGGGAAGAGATGATTTTTTAATTTGCCGAACAATAGGGTAACAGACCCAGTAATTGGCACGGCACCAGTGATTGGCACTTTCAACAAAAATGTCCTAAAAAAGACTCGTATCCATTTTTTTTTTAACATACCAACTGAATGTACATTAATTTTAAAGATTATAACTTCATTTCATGTTACTAAATGGCAGCAGTACGTAGGAAAGAGAAACAATTGTGGCTAGTGTCAAATCAGCCATTTTTGTTGCAAAAGCTTCTTTTCTGGCTTAAGGGAAGCATGCACATAAATCCATTAAAATTTGACTTAAAATATATTTTAAATTTTCGTTGTCAAAAGTTTTGTTTAGTTGAAAGGTGTTACTTTAATTGCGTACAAGTATATTTTCGTCCCTATTTGGAATTTTAAAACAATGATGGGTGCCATTTACTGGTGCTTCAATTTTGCTAGTCCCCAGTTATTGGCATGTGTGACAAGTACTGAGGAAATAGCGT
Source organism: Uloborus diversus (assembly GCF_026930045.1). Classification (NCBI taxonomy): domain Eukaryota; kingdom Metazoa; phylum Arthropoda; class Arachnida; order Araneae; family Uloboridae; genus Uloborus; species Uloborus diversus. The sequence continues at coordinate 115,718,120 of NC_072736.1, forward strand.
CATTTCCGCGATAAAGCTGAGTGAGGTGTCATTATCTTCATTTTTTTTTTTTTTGCATAAATTACGAATATGATAAAGCGGAAATTGAAATCGGTAGCTTTTGTACAGTAATTGTCAAAAAAAAAAAAAAAAAAAAAGCATCAAAATCATCAATTTTTGAAGTTGCGGCTTTTTGTCAATTGGAGTGACTTTCACCAGAAACAAATACAAATGAAAGTTAGTCAGTAATTAATTTTATACTGGGGGCTCCGTCCTCTGCTCGATTCGCTCGCTAAACCCACGTTCGCCACCTACGGTATCTCAATGCCGCCTGCAGCGGATGGTTTTTCAAGAGAAAGAAAACCGACTTATTGCATTTGATAAATAAAAAAGAGGAAAACTTATGCAAAAAAGTATGCAATATGAGTTTTTAACTATACTTGGGGCAAACCTAACTTGGTAGCATTCGTAAAATCAAAACTGTAAACCGGAGGATGAAACAGCATTAATTTCAATATCTTTTCCATGGAACATTCCAAATTTATGTTTTTATTTCTCTAAAATACTTTTCAACATGAAGAAGAGTGATTTAGCATTAATTTATATAAAACTAGTGGTACCCGCACGGCTTTGCCCGTAATAGAAAAATTAAAAGGTCTTTTGGTTCGCCTGTGTGGCGAATTTTCTCTCCAATTGGCTTATACCCATGTTACGGTTCCACGTTATGATAATTTCGTATCTCGCCAATTAGCTTGTGCCCATGTTACGGTTCCACGTTATTATAGTTTCGTAATTTACTCGTCCATCTTATGATAATTTTGTTCTTAAAATTAGAATAGAAAAGAACTGCATCGAATTTTCGAAAAATCTCTTCGAGGTGCACGCCCCATGATACAAACTAATTTAGTGCAAAATTTCATGAAAATCGGAGGAGCGGTGTAGGCGCTATGCGCGTCATAGAGATCCAGACAGACAGCACAGAGATAAAGTCAGAGAGACTTTCAGCTTTATTATAAGTAAAGATAAAGATAAAGAAAACAAATTATTCCCAATATTATCAAATTATATGAAAAATGGGCTTAAAATTGGAATAGAAAAAGAACAAAATCGAATTTTCAAAAAATCGCTTCGAGGTGCACACCCCTATGCTATAAACTAATTCTATGCCAAATTTCATGAAAATCGGCCGAACGGTCTAGGCGATATGCGCGTCACAGAGATACTGACAGACAGACAGAAATCCGGACAGAGAGAGATCCAGACAGAGAAACTTCCAGGTTTATTATTAGTAAAGATAAAGAAAAAGAAAGATAAACACATTCTTCCCCATATATTATCAAATTTATATGAAAAATAGGCTTAAAAATGTAATAGAAAAAGAACCTCATCGAATTTTCGAAAAATCGCTTCCAGGTGCACACCCCCATGCTACAAACTAACTTTGTGCCAAATTTCATGAAAATCGGCCGAACAGTCTAGGCGCTATGCGCGTCACAGAGATCCTGACAGACAGAGATCCGGACAGAGAGAGATCCTGACAGACAGAGATCCCGACAGAGAGACTTTCTGCTTTATTATTAGTAAAGATTACCTACTTTACATTAACATTACTCATGTTTCTTGTGATGATAAAATTTGTATGTAATTTAAAAGTAAAAAATAAAGTGATTTTCCAGTTCTATTTTTGATTTTAGTGAACCAAAACGATGCACAGATGTGCACTCTTTGATACAAAAATATTTGCAAGAGAGTATTTTTTTTCTAAATACTGAAAACAGAGGTAAGTTTAAGGACAAACTCTTAAAGTGCCAATTACTGGGGTCTTTACCCTACTCTGAATTTTACCGAATGATAAAATACGAGCATGAGCACAAACGTGCATCTAATGAGGAGAGACATTAAACATCACTATTTAAAATTTTCAAACAGTTTTGCAGTGAAGTGTCCAAATTTACAGAATCATCAGAAAAAATTGTCGACGTAGAACACTGTTGGTAGTTCACAGTGACCTCCCATCAGGGTGCCGCTTCCAGTGGCGCTTTGAAACAATAAAGATATTACAACGGCAATGATCGTAGACCGGTGTCCGTGCATTGGCACTTCGATTTGCAGTCAGTGCGGAACAAATGTATTGGTTAAGAGAAAAATTAGAAACCGATTTAACAATGCAGGATTTACACTGGGTTTTGGCCATGTATCAGTTCAACGCCCAGCCCTAATGCATATGTAAAACAACATGTTTTATACTTACAATTTGCATATTCGCGGCGAACTTCCCTTTTCTGTTCAAGGAGTTCTGTTCACTCAGTTGCACAGTTGAATCCGCATTCCATCAATAAATTCTCCGGCTCACTTTGGAAGGTTCCAGTGCTGAGAGGATTCAAAGTGGACAGCATCTGGAATGTTAAATAAAGTGCTTAGAATAATATGATTCAAATTTCTCAAAATAATGCTTTTTTTTAATGATTGATACATATTTTTTATATTCATTTCCTTAAAAAATTATGTATTATATTTATTAATGTAGATAACAAGCATTTAAAAATTTGAAAGAGAGGCGGGGGGGGGGGGGAGAATCAAGATTTTTTAAAATTGTTTTCTTGAAAACCCAAGTAGTTGACTAAAATTAGATGCTTCAACTCGTTAATTGAAATCTAATCAATTGTAAGAAGCAAGTTTATACAGACATAGTTGTTATTCATAGAAATTAAAATTAATTAATAAAAAAAATTAAAAAAAAACAGTAGTATTTTAAGTAATAAGCAATATCTTTACATTAACCTTACATACAGGCAGAAAATATTCTTCATTAACAATAAAACAATCAAGACTCAATGGTGTCCCATCTAACAATTACTTAGTTATTCGAGACAATTTTGTAAAATATCCCCTTAGCAAACAAAAGTTTTTAATATTATTCGATGTTTTTTAATTTTAAAAACTTGTCACGATGTTTTAAAGTTTAAACAAAGGTCTGTGGGAAATTAAATGTTCAAACTAGATAAAAAACTTAATTTTAAGCAGCAATCATCGTTACAGAATTCAAAAAGTAATTATTTGTAGTAAAAATGTAAACACTCACCAGCAATCAATCCCGGATAAGAAAAAACCAAAAACTTCGTCTCCGGCGATAATGATTTCTGACCGCTACGGCATCCGCCATTGCTGCAAGATAAAACAAAAACCGTAGCCTACGAACAAACACTCTACGCGTTTCAGTTAAAATCAGTAATCACTACTTTTGTACAAAACAATTAGATGTTGATGGAGAAGAGGAAAATGTTCGAAAAATGTTCAGTATACAGCTATTTCCATGCACGAAATGAACAACGTGCTTCGCCGCCATTACTCATTTGTTGTCATTACTCAATACTAAAAAAAATCTTCTACGCTGGAGATATTCCGTTTTTTCACGGATGAAGGCTCCCTCTAACGATCACATACGGACATGTTCTGTTAGTGCGCTAAAGTAAAAGAAAATTTCCAGTAATTCCATGAAAAGTTCCGTTTTCAATCCAGAACGGAACTTTTCTATTTATAAGGGGAAATTGTACAGTAAATTTACGGAAAAGCATTTGTAAATTAAATGAAGCAATTTTACAGTGTAATAGGTACAGGCAGGGGCGTGCACAGAAATGGGGCCCGTCACAAATGCCTTTTTCGGGCCTCTTTCTCAATTGTTTATCCCTATAGTTCACCCCTAGTATCAAAAATGTTGGGCCCCCTTTATTCTCAGGCCCAGGCAAAAAGGTGTTCTTCCTCCCCCTCCCCGTGCACTCCCCTGGACACAGGTGTCTTTGAGTATTTATAGAACATTGTACAAAGAAAAAAACTAATCCGACAAGTTCAGAACCTACTCCTTTTTTTGAAGTCTGCTAATTAATATAAACCTGATTTCAAATTAAATTGGCGGCATTGTGAAATAGTAAATCTAGAATGCTGGTCAAACTTGAGAAATCAGACAACAGATGCAACATATTGTTAAATAATATAAATTAAATCATCGGAGGAGGAGTGTTCTGTATTCGATTTCCCCTGGATTGAACACTAAATATGTTAAAAAACTGAATTATCAAAAAAAAAAAAAGTGTTAAATTAAGTTATTTTAGTTAAAAATAACATTAAAGTAATTGATTCAGCTATTAAAGAAGGCAAAATATATTTCATTTACTGATTTGCTACATAGTAAAACATAGGTAACACCTACAAGTAAAAAATAACAGGCGGCGAAAATCAATCATCCATATGCCGCGAGAATTCTCGTTCAAGACCAAGGCAAAATCTTTGCTGTGAAAATACACCGATCACGGAAAAAAGGTGACGTAAGCTGGATTGCGTATCCACACCGTGTGAAATTCAAAGTTTCCTGGATTTCTCCGGGCAGCCCTTATCAGATGCAGATCAAATTACTATGGGACTGGGAAACCCTTCCAAACGAATAAAGAATTTTTCAAATCGGTCCATTAGTCTTGGAATAATCCGAAAACATACATAAAAAAGCCGCATGACGGTATCATAATCTCCTTTTTTTGAAGTGGGTTGAAAACAAGAAAAATATTTAACATTCGCAAACTCCCCCCTTCGCATACTAGTCCCGGTCTCCTCCACATTATGTAAAGTGACAATGCTTGTACCATTTTAAATAGTTTAATTTCTGTGTTTTTAATAATGTAACGGATTCGGTGCGACTTCCACTTTCTTGAAATAAAAACACAGTTCTTGATAAAAACACAGGAAATTTATTTACACTATGTACAGGAAAGAGCGTCAACAACTGCTAAATTATTCATCAGCAATTAAGCAATTATCACACAACACCGTAAACTCAACGTTTACACACGTATTTACTTCCAAATACGAAAACAACACAGCGAAATGCCTCGCTATAAACAGAGCAAATACACACTCTCAGTTCGAAATCCTCAATCGAAACTAACTGTTTATCCATCGCTAACGGCTTAAATACACCGAAAAGAAATCTCTCAAATATTCCAGAAAATGCTACAACGTTCTACAACTACACTTCCATTGATAAAATCAGTGAATGAAATAAGAAAAAAAAGAATAGGGGGTTGTATACTTTAGCCATATGTTAAGGGGTTGTATATTCATTACGGGAAACTATTTACAGGTTACGTTCCTACAATAATTACCATTTACAGGATTTGTAACATTGCCCCCTTCCCAAGAACTGCACGTCCCGGGCAGTACAATCCCCAGAAAGGGTGCCAAACTTCTATCACAAGTTTACAAATATACACATTAATTAATAACTAACAGATACAGAAAACACAATAATAACAAGAAATATTACTAAACATTAAAAGCAAAAATTATCTACAACTTTTATGTTATCAACCATGGTTGTTTACGTAATACTCATGAACTATGGCCATAGTATGGGGCTAACCGATCATAATGTACAACCCTAGGTTTTGCATTAGGTGATTTTTGGATCCTCACTACGACGTCATTCAGTCGGTTAAGGACTTTGTAGGGTCCATCCCAATGCGACTGCAATTTGGGTGAAAGACCTTTCCGTCGGATGGGATTCCATAACCAAACCTTGTCGCCTTCGTTGAATTCATGTCCAGTAGACCTTGTGTCGTATCGGGTCTTCATCTTCTCCGCCGCGATGTTGATTCGCTCTCGTGCGAAGTTATGAACGTCTTCCAACCGGGCCTGGAGATCCTGGATGTACTCCTCACAGGCGATGCAGGCGCATCCGGAGGACGACCGAAGACGAGATCACAAGGTAGCCGAAGCTCTCGTCCGAAGAGCATCTGAGATGGGGCAAATCCGGTAGTCTCGTGGACAGCACTGCGGAAGGCCAGCAGGAACAAAGGTAGCTTCTTGTCCCAATCCTGTTGATTTCTGGATACCATAAGCGAGAGATTATTCAGGATTGTGCGGTTAAACCTCTCCACCATGCCGTCCGATTGTGGATGTAGTGGTGTTGTCCTAGTTTTCTCAATTCCGAAAATTTGACATAGGCCCTTAAACACAGCAGAGATGAAATTCCTCCCTTGATCGGAATGAATCTGCAAAGGTGTTCCGTATCTCGAGATCCAATGTTGGAGCAGAGTCTCTGCTACGGTGGTAGCTTCTTGATCTGGAATGGGATATGCTTCCGGCCATTTGGTGAAGTAGTCGATGGAAACAAGAATGTATTTGTTCCCATCAGCAGTTCTTGGTAGAGGACCCAGGATGTCGATCCCAATTCGTTCGAAAGGAGCTCCAACGTTGTACAGATGTAGCTTCCCTCTGCTTCTCTTCTTCGGTCCTTTACGAGCAGCACAGGCGTCACAAGAATGGCACCACTTCTCCACGTCATCCTTCGCCTTGCTCCAGAAGAAGCGCTCCCGAACTTTATTGAGGGTTTTCAAGACACCAAAATGTCCTCCAGTCGCACTACTATGTATTTCTTTCAGAACATCTGAAATCCTTGATCGGGGAAGTAGTAACTGCCACCTAGATGTTTTGCCGTCGTCAGATTCCCATTTCCGGTGTAGCACGCCGTTCCGTAAATGGAGTGAGTTCCATAAGGCCCAGTATCTTTTTGTTGCAGGAGTGAAGATGGAAACGTCCTGCCAGCTAGGGCGTCGATTGTCACTTTCCATGAACTCTAAAATTGGTTTTATGTCGGGGTCTTCAAGTTGATCTTTTCGAACTTGGTCCATGGATCAGGTTCTGATGATGTTGGAGTCACTGTCACCTGATAGGCGGTAGGGCTAGTCCTTCCATACTGTTTCTCGATTTGGGAACAATAGTGGCAGTTCTCAGGACAGGGTCTCCTTGATAAAGCGTCAGCATTACCGTGAGATAACCCTTTTCGATGCTTGATCTTCATGTCATATTCCTGGAGCCGCTGTATCCATCTGGCTATCTGGCCTTCCGGATTTTTGAAGTTCAAAAGCCAAGTTAATGAGGCATGATCTGTCCGAAGCAGAAATTTTCGGCCGTAGAGGTAATGATGGAAGTGTTCTACAGCTTTCACTATGGCCAGTAACTCCTTTCTGGTGACGCAGTAATTTCGCTCCGACTTTGATAAGCATTTGCTCCAGTAAGCGATGACATGTTCATTTCCGTCAATTTCTTGGGATAAAACAGCTCCGATTCCATCGTTGCTCGCATCAGTGTCCAGGATGAAGGATGTTTCAGGCTGAGGATAGGCGAGGATAGGCGTTGATGTTAAAGCCTCCTTCAGTCGTAGAAATGCATCTTCGCAATCTTTGGACCATTCAAACTTTTGCTTGCTCTCCGTCAGCTGATGCAAAGGTCGTGCAATGTTGGAAAAACCCTTCACAAACTTCCTGTAGTACGTGCAGAGCCCCAGGAAACTTCGCAGCTGATGGATGTTTTCGGGACGACTCCAACTCTTGACCGCGGATACCTTTTCTGGATCGGTTTGTACACCCTCAGAAGAGATGATGTGACCAAGATAGTTCACTTCCCGGCGGAACAAATTACATTTGGACGGGCTTAACTTCAGATTGGCTTCCTTAAGCTTTTGCAGCACCTTCCTAAGATTTGCCAGATGTTCTTCGAAACTGCGTCCCACGATGATGATATCGTCTAAGTAGACCAGACAGGATTCGTAGGAAAGTCCTCTTAACACTGTCTCCATAAGACGCTCGAACGTAGCTGGTGCATTGCAGAGGCCGAAGGGCATCACTTTAAACTGCCATAAGCCTTGTCCAGTTGTAAACGCTGTCTTCTCTCGGTCATCAGGGTGTATCTCAACCTGCCAGTAGCCGCTCTTCAAGTCCAGGGTCGAAAACCACTTGTGTCCGGAAAGAGTGTCCAAGGTGTCGTCTATCCGTGGAAGAGGGTAACTGTCTTTCTTGGTGATTTCATTCAGCCGTCGGTAATCGACACAAAATCTGGTGGAGCCATCTTTCTTTCGGACTAAGACGATGGGAGAGGCCCAAGGACTGGAAGAAGGTTCGATTACATCATTCTCCTTGATCTCTTTCAGGAGGGTCTCAACCTCTTCCTTCTTGGCGAACGGTAGTCGTCTTGGATGCTGTTTAATAGGGGGGTGTTCTCCAGTGTAAATCCTATGCTGCGTTAAATTCGTACGGCCAACATCCTCCGATGTAGATGAAAACAGATGCTTGAAGTCATCCACCAATTGTTCCGCAGCAGTTCTTTGATCTTTCGATAACGGCGCACTCCCAATTAACTTCGATGTCAAGGACTCGGAAGACACAGTCTCGGGGGAATTGATTCTTCTAATGATGCAGTTTACTGGAGTACAAGTTGCCAACACTTCACCTTTTCGGATATTCCTTGGCCTTTCACTCACGTTGGCGACTCTCACAGGAATTACATCCTTAGAAAGGTCCACAAGCGTAGATGCTACCAGCACTCCTTTTAGGCTATTGCTTAGGTTAGGGTATTCAATGAGTCCAAATCGAAAACTATTGCTTTCTTCAAGGGAGCCAGGTATTAATGATTCTGACCTTGAGGGAATCGATAAATCTGTTTGGGCTATTATTTGATGAGCGGATTTTACATCACTGTCTGCAGGGAAAACGGCTATGTCTTCTCTCATCGAGTGCAGCTCATTAGTCTTGAAGTCGAGAGTGAAGTCATATTTCTTCAAAAAGTCCAATCCGAGAATGAAGGGGTCCGTGATATTAGCGACGAATGCCGTATGATGGTAGGTGGCATTCCCAAACACTATTTCCAAGTCCACTTTACCGTCAATCTCGATCTTGTCACCTGTCACAGTCTGGAGACTTACGCGTGGCGATATCCACAGCAGTTTCAATCCAAATTCACGAGCCACATCTGTCCTAATGATTGTCACATTGGCTCCAGTGTCGACAATCAGTCTGCAGGGGTTCCCATTTACATGTGCGTAAATGAAAAGTCCATCACTGCCACTACTAGAAGAGGAAATCTGCAGAGCTCTAGTGGTGGTGATTTCCTTCCCTCGCGTAGCTTGGCGAGCCGGACAACTCCTTCGCAGGTGTCCTTCACTACCGCATTTCCAGCACTTCTGCTCTTGTTTCTTTTGGGCTGTTATGCTGCTCAGATGTCTTGTCAAGTCACCGAGTTGTCTCTCAAGTTCAGCGAGGCAGACTCAACAGCTTCCTGAGTCCGGATTAGATGGCGATCCACACGGGTTGCTTCTTGGGCGGCCTCGTATCTCATCGCATACACAACAGCAGAATTCAGGTCTTTGACATCCGCCATCCGTAGAGCTTTCTGGATTTCCGGATCTCGAACCCCGTCGATGTAGTAGTTGAGTGCCAGGTTGTCTCGAACATCCGCAGGGCAGTCGCAAAAAGCAAGATGAGACAGTCTCTCGATGTCCGCCGCTAGCTCTTGCAGGGTTTCCCCGGTTTTCTGGAAACGGGACTTCAACTGGAGTCGGCTGAAATCTTTCTGGCACTTCTCACCGAAGCGAAGCTCCAACGCAGATGTGAGGGCGACGAAATCCAGGCGCTGGCTGTCCGGAAGGGTCTGAAGAATGTCCGCTGCGTCACCCCTCAGGGATGCTGCAAGATGGCAGGCCTTGGTAGCAGAGTCCCATCCGTTCGCTTCCGCCACTATCATGAATTGAGTTTTGTAAACCTGCCACGAAGTTTTCCCATCAAATGTGGCAAGTTTAATGGACGGTCGAGCAACCGATGTGGGAGCGCCAAACTGTACAGAGCTGCTTTCCGCGATCGCCAATCTCCTTTCCAAGTTTTTAATTTTCTCATCCACATGATTATCAACTGTTGCGATACGGTTTTCTACTGTTTCAAATTTTTCATCAAAAGCATCAACTCGATGCTCTATTTCATTAAATTTATTTTCCATTACAGTCTTTACCGAAGTAAGGTCGTTTTTAATTTCCTCTTGGTTAGAAGCTAAATCATTTTTCAGTACCATTAAATCACTTTTCAATTGTTCTTGATTAGCCGCAATGTCAGTTTTTAATTGTTCTTGATTTGCAGTAAAACTTGCAGTCAAATCACTTTTTAATTGTTCTTGATTAGCCGCCATATCATTTTTTAATTGTTCTTGATTAGCCGCCATATCATTTTTTAATTGTTCTTGATTAGCCGCAATATCATTTTTAATTGTTCTTGATTAGCCGCCAAACTTTCAGCCAAGTCGCTTTTCGCAGCATTAATTGCTTCCAGAAGTTGTTTTAATTGGTCATCCATTGCGCGAGTAATCACCATAAAAACAAAGTCTATAAATTCAAACAGTCTTTATGAAAAAATGTCCAAAGTCACACTTACTCCAAGAAAGTCCAGAAGAAGCCCCACGTTGGGCGCCAAATTGTAACGGATTCGGTGCGACTTCCACTTTCTTGAAATAAAAACACAGTTCTTGATAAAAACACAGGAAATTTATTTACACTATGTACAGGAAAGAGCGTCAACAACTGCTAAATTATTCATCAGCAATTAAGCAATTATCACACAACACCGTAAACTCAACGTTTACACACGTATTTACTTCCAAATACGAAAACAACACAGCGAAATGCCTCGCTATAAACAGAGCAAATACACACTCTCAGTTCGAAATCCTCAATCGAAACTAACTGTTTATCCATCGCTAACGGCTTAAATACACCGAAAAGAAATCTCTCAAATATTCCAGAAAATGCTACAACGTTCTACAACTACACTTCCATTGATAAAATCAGTGAATGAAATAAGAAAAAAAAGAATAGGGGGTTGTATACTTTAGCCATATGTTAAGGGGTTGTATATTCATTACGGGAAACTATTTACAGGTTACGTTCCTACAATAATTACTATTTACAGGATTTGTAACAATAATAAAAAAAAATGTGATTGAATTTTTATATATTACTGTACAGACTCTTTCTTTGCTTGACGCATGAAAATTTTTGATGGAAAGAAAAGTTTCGAAATGCTTTAAAACAGTAAATGTATTTTTTTTTTAATTTTGCTTACATGTTAGGAAGTAACAAAAACTGTGTTTTATTAGTTTTTAACTATTAAACTAATGCATGATTCCTTTTCCCTCTAATACTGAAATTATTGCATTCGCTTACTTCGATAAAAATGGTTAGTAAGTACTAGAATAAAAAAAGAAATAGAAAAAAATGTGTATTTTATTGTTGGAGCATTTTCCGATATCGATTATTCTACCTTTTCTGACCGTTTCCCATTAGCAGAATATCGTCTGACGAGATACAGTTATGAACGCTGCAAAAGGTGGAGTAACATATGCAAATCTAAGGGGAAAGCGGTAATTTTTTGAATTAGAATATAATGAGATGCAATTTCCGAGTACTTTCGGTACTCTTGTAATGAATCTAGTTTCTTTTCAGTCATTTGTCTTATCAAATGGTAAAAGTTTTGGAATTTTAAGTTCTGCACATGGGTCTATCAGTAAAGATTTTGCAAGAAGGATCTTGCTTCGAGCGTTCAGAAAAAAAGAAATAGAAAATTGTTTTCAATAATATTACATATGCAAAAGATTTAACTCTTTTAACGGGTTTTCTTTGATTTTATAAATATGTTTTTTTTTTTTTTGCGAGCATTAAGATTAATAAATGCTAAAATAGTTTTGCATAGATCACCTCCAAGTTTTGAGTTTATGCCACCTTTAACCCTTAGTGGAATAAATGTGTTGCGCTAGACTAAGAAACGTGCTGTGTTTTCAAAAAAAAAAGTTAAATTTTGTTCCTGCTAATATTAAGATTCTAAGTCTGAAAAAGTATGAAAAAACGTTATTTGTGAACTATTTGAATTCAACTATTAACAATATAATGCAGGGATAATGTCTTAAATGGTTCCTAAGGTGTTGAAAATGTGTTTTTCATCCACTTTTAACCTGGCGAATAGTTTGGATTAGGACTTCCCAAACTATGTAACCAACGGACCCCTTTCGTAGACCAATATATACTGCGGACTCATTTTAAATAAATTTCTGAGAGGTTGTTCATAAAATATGTCACACTTTTTTTCAAGCACATATTTTGCACAAGCATTACATTCATGATAAGGAACAACATTTGCAAAAATAAAGAAAATTAAAAATGTCAACAATCACAACCTGCCTGATCCTTACAGACAATGGCTCTTAAGAAGTAGTTAAACTAAATTATACCAAAATAATGTTACTTTTTTTAAATATGCTATTTTGTTGTAAAACTAGATCGGGAGGGATGAAGTTATTGTTTTACGTTGCTTAACCCGGATGTAGTAGTGTCTCTTTATATTACGTTAGTACTCTCGTTTCGGTCTTCCTAGTTTCGGTGAGACAAAGATGTATTTTGAATGATCTCTTTTTGGGTTTTTTTTCAGCTAATATAATAGATACCATTTGCTATACAAATGTATTTAATAAAAAACAATACATACGTCGTAGGCTGAAAGAAAGTTACAGTTGGGGACTTGACTAGGTTATCGCGCTATTGGTCTAAACGGATTTTACGCATACAGAAAAAGCAAGCTTTTTGAATTCCTGATTTATAAAAAAAAAGTCTAAGTTTTTCCAAAGATTCCAATGTTTAACGTTCTCCTATGTAGGGGAATGTGGGGTAAAGTGAAATGGTTAAGATGGCTGAGTGTTTTCAAAATTAACAAATATTATCATTATTATTATTATTTTGAAAATTATAGTACATAAAGAAAAGACATTGTAATTTATGATAAAATTTGTGTTGAAACTTTTTTTTTTTTTTGACAGTAATTTTGAGTTTTCAAAAAAAAAAAAAAAAAAGGAAAAAAAGTGGAAAATTCTCACATAATTATTTTATGGGGCAAAGTGAAAAATCAAATATTTTTCTAATGAAATACTTTATTCGATTATAAAACATGTGTTTTGTCAAAATAATCAGTAAATGAAGGGTTGAATGAATAAATGAAAAGATATTGAAACAATAAACGAATAATTAAATGAATAAATCAATTAATAAAGGAAGAAAATCAAATGAGTGAGTAGGAGAATGAATGAATAAATAAGTGATTTACTAAATGAAGGAATGTTAATGAAGTAATAAATGAAAACATAAGTGATTTATATTAAAAGATCGAGTGAGTACATGAAACTATTTCATATTGCCCCATACACTTTGTCCCATATGTACTTGACTAATTGTGCAATTTATTTAAAATACAAAAAATCTTAATGTTAACCAAACCAATACTTCATTTAAAAAAAATGAGTTCCACCCACTTTGGTATAAACGGGTGTGATTGTAATCGAATTTTGAATGTTAAAAAAAGAAAATAAAAAACTTTTAAAATTTGCTCTCAACTTTGATTTAGAATTTAACCTGATTTTAAAATGGGGAAAAGCAGTGTGCCCTTCGAACTTGAGACTAACTCCGTCATACACCATGCTCATATGATAAACTACTTTAAAGTTCTTCTTCAAATTTTACAAAGACTAATCATTTGAATTGTGAAGAACCACAAGGAATAATGTGTCTTACGTCAGTTTACTCTGAATCAATGCTTAAAGAACACGTTTGTCAATTTATTCCCTCAAAACTTCTGTAAATGGAAAATGTCTGGAAATCTCAACTTTAATAAAACAAAAGACGTGTAGCATGTTGCCATTTGACAATAGAAAGTATCGCTTAGTTTAGTAGAAGATTATTAAAAATAAATTCTGACATGCGAAGAAACATTAAATCATAAACACAATGCATTGCGTGTGAATGCAAATTCACAATACAATACTCAATGGGAGCAGAATGCTACTTTTCATTTTAAAATTTATGAAACGTATTGTCAGAAATTTCTTGAAAATGACAAAGGAACTGATTCTGGATTGGAAATAACTACCTCTTAAGAATGTAAATATGTTTCTCAAAACAATTAAAAGTGCGTTAGAAGGTATTGAGGAAGATTAATGTCCAAGAATATTTTCTATTATAAATTGTAAATTTCAAGCAGTATTTGAATATTGTTGCATGCCTTGGGGATTAACTTATAAAGTATAGAAGGATATTTCGTGGTGACATTATTTTAGATTGATAAATATGTTGAAATGCAGGCACACTTTATAATGACAGTTATCAAATAGCTTTTTATTCCTCTTTCTGTTTTTTTGAGCAATCACGATTGCTTATTGCTTTCATTTGACTGTTTTTGGCGTGCTATCATTTTTCCCACCGGCGCGGCGCCACCCTCTGCCAGCACCACCCGTGGCGTCGGCCGGCTTCACGATGCTGATCCTCTAGCTAAAACCGTCTCCAGGTTGCGTCCATATCCTACACACACACACACACGCAAACGTACACGCACCAACACACACGCACACACAAACACATACATACACAAACACCACCATACACACACATACCCCTACACACATACACAAACACATACACACACGCATGCATATAGACACCTACACATACACACAAATACACACAACTGCCCACACATTCATGCCTGCACACAGACACAAACACATATGCTTACATACACATACCCTGCTCCCACGCACACAAACACTCATACACACAACTACCCACACACTAATGACTGCACACAGACACAAACACACATGCCTACACACATACACATACCCCCCCCCCCCCACACACATACAAACACACACTCGTGATTGCGAAAAACATAATTTGAATTCAAGATGACAAAATTCAAATTATTATTATTATTTTTTTAATTCTGATTTAATTTACTTCTTAAATAATTGTAGGGGAAACAATTTAGATACAATTTACGACAATTTGTTTCATGAAATTATTTAAGAAATAAATTTTCAATGTAAGTTAGATAGCTTTTAATAGTACCTTTTTTCTGAAATGAGATGACCCTCTGACATATTTTTTCTTTTTAAGACCTTCTCATTTCTTACCAAAGTTTATTAAAATGTCATAAGTTAATGCAAATCCACATGTTTTAAAAAATCAATCCATTACTATGCCATTAAGATTTTGAATGATAATTTTAGTCCTCAGAACTGCCAATTTTCTTATAATTTGGCTTATTAAGTGTTTAAATGATTTTGCGCCAACAGAAAAGACACGTTCTCCTCAGCAGGGTTCCCTTGCGACCTGAATTTAAATTTTAAGCAGATGTGTATGTGTAACATAGAAAAGGTTGCTTCTTAGTAGTGGAAATAACACAGGTTTTTGTTTCATTAACACCTTACAATTCGTCGAACTACGGCAATTTTGTTTTGCAATTTTCCAATGCTTTTTCAAAGAATGTGTATGATATTCATACAAAACACAGAAATTTGTCATAAATTTCGAAATAAATTTAGTACGATTGCTTTCCTCAACAAAATCTAAAATACAAACGAAATATTGTTTAATGCAGTGAATTGTTTTTTACGGTAGCACATAATTTACCTCTTGTGACGTATTTAAATTATTGTGAATTTGTACCTTTTTGTTAAAAAGAATAAAAAGTAAAAATCTAACTTGCAAAACATAAGTAAATTTTCCTGCATATAATAGCCAATGATTGAGTAATGCTCGTGACGTCATTAATGATGAAACTCGCGCCACGGCATGAAAAATTGATAATATGTTTTGGTAATGTTTAAAATGTGAAGAAAGACTTTGTGACCAGGCTGAACTGGATCCGGTAAATTAACTGTTTTACTGGTAAGACTGTGTCATTTCAGGGGAATGAAGAAACGAAAAAGTGCTCAACATTAAACTCTATCGACTGGAGTTAGGGTTAAAATGTCATTTTTGAAAATATTCCCAAACAGGCTTCGTTCAAATGTAGAAGCAATTTTCACCTGTCATATCTTGACGGGCAATTTTCTAGCATTAATATATTTATTAAAGGAAGCTATGCGACTTTATAGGATGTTGGTGAAGATTTTCAAAATTGGAGGAAAGCAGTTATTTTCAAACCTTAAATAAATAGCCTTACATTTCAAAGTTTTTCTAAATCTGCTTAATGAGCACCAACCAGGACTATATTTTGCCCGAAGCAGATGAATGGTTACTTCAGTATTTGAATCTGTCATTACCAAGGTTTTTAATTTAGCCCTAGCATTCCTTTGCTGTTCACCGCCTCAAATGTTGGACGAATATATAATATGAGATAAAAGTTAAATTATTAGGAAATGTAAGTCATATTTTGTTGAAAGTTTTTTTTTTTTGTTACTAGTTGAAAATAAACAGGGCTTTTTTGAAAATAAGATTATCTATACTAATATTATAAAGAGAGAGGGCGGATTTTTGTCTGTTTATATGTTCGAGGTAATCTTTAGAACCATTGCAGGTATTTGAAAAATTCTTCCACTGTATGAAAGGTGCATTCCAACTGAGTGACATAGGCTATAAATTATGCATATATATGTACTTATACTATTTTTTTAAACCAATAATTTGTCTTCACTATCGGTTTATATTTCGTACTGATACGTAAACACAAGCATGGATTGTCTCGCACTTGCATTAGTAAAATAATTGAAGGTTCCCTATGAACTGATTGCTAAGGAATAGAAAGAAGCGAAAAAATAACCTTGATGGCATTAAAACCGATATAACGTACACATGAATTTCTGGCTGCAGAGGATAAGGTAAATAGCAGTCTATTAGCCTTGGACATCGCGAAACATATAGACTCGCAGAATATTAATGCATCAATATTTATTTAAATGAATTATAACTGGGATTTGCTTTGAATAAATTTATTTTTCAATTCAATTAGTGCATACAGTGATAATAATCCGTAATTCTAAAAGATATAAATTTGCATGCATTTCGGGCTACCCTTTTAGGTTTTTTTTTAATCTATGCTAAAATATTTTAAAGAAAGAGGGTTTATTTTGTATGTTTATACACTGGTGTGCAAAAATAAAGGACGAAGTCGAAAAATTAGCCTATCAGCTGAACAAAGAGGCAGAGCGGACAGAAAGACCAATCAGGAGATTAAGTAAGGTGATGTACGGTAGCACATGCGCAGATATGCAGGCTCCGTCTGGCCAGCATTAAACTTTTAGGGCGAAATCGAGGGCGAAAATGAAGCTATATAATAAACTTCTAACACTCAAATTTTAATGATTGTATTCCACAATCATATTCATGTTTATGTAACAGTTGAAGCATAGGGGGATATTTTTCTGTAATATTTTTTATTTTTTAAAATTAGCTCAAATTTTTACCTAGGAAAACACTTATTGCTAGATATATTTCATTCAAGATAGTTTTCAAACTGAATCATCTATATAGCAAATGTGCTTCCCTTTGCTATTTTCATACTTCGGAATACTTTGAAATATGAATAAGTACTACAAGTTTGTAAAATATTGATAACACTGATGTGCATAAATATTTTATTATCTGCTTTAGAGGCAGCGTTAGTCTTGGGAGAACAGATTCATAATTCAGTTTAACTGACAGAGCTTGAAAAATGGCTGCAGTTGCTGAATCAATGCGGCATGCATTATAAAATGCGATTTAGATTTATTTCTGTGTGTCTTTCTGAAGTTGCATAAATAATATGTATCGTTTTGTATCGAAGAGCATTACGTAAGCTACTCAAATAGCAGTTTTGCGTATATGCGCATGGTTTTTTATTTGATCCGTGATTTTTTTGAGTTTCATTGAATTAGGATTTTATTCTAAATTTCAGCGGTTACGGTTTGAAAAATGAAATAGCCTGTAAGAAACTTGTATAGAAATTAATAAACTACCCTTAAAATCTTTGTCTAAAATCGGTATGATTTTGTTTTCTCAATTACTGATTTTCAAATAAACGTTTTTCAGTCATAATTATTATTTTTGTGTTTCAATTCTTTATCATTCTAAAATACTTTGACATTTGTGAAAGTGCATAAATGTCAACTGTGTGTATAAATACATTAAATTTTTAATAGTAAGCTATTAAAATGAAGCAACTTGACGTTTAACTAATTCTTAACTACTTACTTAGACGTTTGTTTTGCGAACAAGCACGCATATATCATAAACCCCTCCCACAGTGTATCCCACAGAGTTCGGAAAAATTCTGGTTTTTTTTTTGCTATTGTTTTTCTAAACAATATTGTCACGTAGATTGAGTGCACACTATACTGCAGAGATGAAAGCTGGTTTATTCTAAACAAGCGAGCTATCACGCTACAAGGTCGCAACTGCCAACTCTCAGCTCGAGAGAAGGTTTTTATACAGAAACTTAAGAACATTCGAGTACAGTGCAAATTAAGGCTATTTACATATATTTACACATTTCTACAAACTTAGAGAAATGAAAGGAACTAGAAGAGGAATGAACGCAAAAATCACACCTGAGGCTCGAACTAACAATCTTCGGATTCCGAGTCCAGCGCTCTAGCCGTTTCGCCAACCGAGCGCTCGCTTTCGGAGCGATTTATGACATTACTTCTCCTTTAAAGCAACCGCGTCTCGCTGTGGGGTGACTGTCTTTTCTCGGGAACGTGTTGCAGGTCCTGTGTACTCTTCGTCTCGTCTGGACTTCCTGATCAGGGATCTATTTCGAGCTGATTCTTTTGTTTGAGATTCCTTTAATTTGACCTGAAACTCAGTTTCCTGGTTTTCTGGAGGGTAGTAGGGTTTCATTCGTAAAACATGCACAACGTCACGGAGTTTCCGCTTTCTGAACATCGGGTCGAAATCTTGTACTTCATACGTTACGTTGGATAGTTGTCTTAATACTTGTTAGGGTCCAAAATATAGCAGTTTTCCCGAAAGTCGGACTTTACGAACGGGGGTGTAGATCCATACTAAATCTCCTGGGGAATATTATACTTCTTTATGCTTTTCATTGTAGTGTCGAAAGTCCTTTTCTTGAGTTTCCAATGTACGTATACGAGAGAGTTGCCTAGATTCTTCGGCTCGAGTAACTAACCGACCAATATAGTCCGAAGATATTTCACTTGGAATTCACTTGGAGGAAACATGGTGTCTAACGTTGTTTCGGCTTCACGTGGACATACTAGATAAAAAGGCGTAAAGCCGGTAGTCTCTTGACGAGCGGTATTGTACGCGAATGCTACGAAAGGCAATATTTCGTCCCAAATTTTCTGATCTACATCGACATACATTGATAACATATCAGCTATCAATTTTATTTAGACGTTCAGTTAGGCCGTTGGTTTGGGGATGGTACGCCGTTGTCTTTGGATGATCCACATTGCAGTATCTTAATTTCGGAAATAAGCTTTGACTGGAAGACTTGTCCTCTCTCAGTAATGATTGTTCTCAGTGCTCCATGCTTTTAAACAATTTCTTCCACCACAAACCTCGCGACTTCAGGCGCTTCAGCAGATGTTATAGCTCTTGTTACGGAAAAGCGAGTAAAATAGTCGGTACATATAATAATTCACTTGTTAACTTCTCTTGATTTGGGGAACCATCCGAGCAGATCCATACCAACACGACGAAAAAGTGCCTCAGTTGGAGAAATAGGCATTGAGACACCAGGTGATTTTTGAGGAACAGACTTTTATCGCTGACATTCTTTACAATGTGTTACATAACTGCGAACACTATTAAGTCCCGACCAATAAAAACGTTTTCGTAATCTGTAATAAGATTTCACAAATCCAAGATGGTCAGTAGTTGGCGCATCGTGAAAATGTCGCAGTGCTTCCAATCACAAATGCAACGGGCAACCACCTTTTTCTTGAAGGGTCGAAATTTTTCTTGCATGAGATCTTGTCAAGTACTTCAAAATCTACTTTCATAGACGGTAGTAGCCTCTTGGATGCATTAGATTGGACGTATTTGATTAACTCGGGATCTTTGCATTATTCATCCGCTGAATCAATATAGGAGGAGATAGAAGTAATGTCCTCGAAATTTGAGCTGTCTTCGATGGGGTTTCTTGACAGGCTATCGGCGTCATTGTGTTTCTTTCCACTTTTCTACACAATAGAGATAGCATATTCTTGGAGTCTCAATGCCCACCTTGCCAATCTCACGGAAGGATATTTTTGCTTAGCCAACCAGCACAATGAATGATGGTCAGTTACGATTGTGAAGGATTTCCCAAAGAGATAAAGAGGAAATTTTATAATTGCTCATACAGCGGTGAGGCACTCTCGTTCGGTTGTCGAATAATTTTGCTCTGCTTTTGACAGAGTTCTGGATGCATAAGCTATGACTCGTTCCTTGTTCTTCTGCTTTTGGACTAACACGGCACCGATTCTGTAACCGCTGGTGTCGGTGTGTAATTCTGTAGGAGCAATTTCATCGAACAAAGCTAGTACGGTGTCAGAAATTATGGCTGGTTTTAACTCTTCGAAAGCTTCCTCCTTCAAAGGAGACCAAGCATATTTCTAATACCCCTTTATATCACAGGCCCCGCAATGTATGCCCGTAAAAATTTTCAGGTCCAGAGATTTTCCCTTTAGAATCTTGATCTGTAGGTGCTCTAATGTGAGAATATCTTGGGTAGACATGTTGAATCCTGCGCGAAATAATTTTACAGGCCATCAAAGAAAGCGGCATTTTGGTTCACTTGCTCATTACGGTTTTCGCAACGTGCGTACCTATAAATTTAATTTTAGTTTTAAACTGAGATTTTTGGGGTTGAGAAAGTCAGTTAATGTAATAGTTACGTCATAAAAGCCGCTCTGGCTATTTCCACAATTTTTACGTGAGATATCTCCGACGTTTTTTGTTTACCATTCTAGTTACTAAAAAGTGTGCAAAAATTAATAATTCTTAATGAAACCAAACGATTTTAAAGTTTAAAATATTTTGTGTAAATCAATATTTTTCAAGGTCACCAGCGCAGTCAGCAATACCTTCTGAGGAGGGTTTTTTGATCAAAAATACCTTCTAAAGGGTTTTTTTTTAACGAAAATACCTTTTGAATGGGTTTTTCAATCAAAAATTATCTTCTGAAAGGGATTTTTTGATCAAAAATACCTTATGAAGGGGATTTTTTGATCAAAAATACCTTATGAAGGGGTTTGTGAATAAAAACAGCCCTTTCATATGCATAAGCTACTGTTTTAAAATGTGCATTCATGTTAAAACCAGTGGCTGTAGAGGTTTTTCTCCCCCCCCCCCCTCTCCTTAGCTCCACCACTGTTCAAGGTTATTTATCGTCTGCTATCAAAGTAATTGTTTTCTAGTAAAAATATTCCCCAGTTCCAAAAATTTTTTGTTTCATGCTTTTTTGTGACAATAACTATTTAAGCAATGGCTGATATTTCTAAACTGAGTTCAGAAAGTTTTAGTCGGCAATTGAAGGCATCTTGAAGACAGTTTTGACAAAGGAATATGTAGTTTGTCAAAAGGAATCAATAGAATAAATTATGCTGCTGCTTTTAGCTCACAAGAAGCCGTGAAGACTGCAGAAAATCATTGAGAATCTTGAGAAATCATTATAAGATGTTGATTTTAGACTATAAGAGAAGTTTTGGTCAGCGAATAAAGATGGTTCAGAATGCTCTTGGCTCAAAGGATGAGGAAAAAAGTCAAATTATAATTCAACCGCTACGCACAAATATTGAAAGCTTGAAAACAGAGATTGAGTTTTTGTTAAGGGATGTAGTGACAAAACAGAACTGTACAGGTATTGGGAAGTGTTTCGTTCACTGGTATCACTTGTAAAACATTTGATTATTGCTGATCGCGAAGAAAAATTACAAATTATACGTTCAGACTGTTGAATTACTGTTTCCAGTCTTTCGTGAATTTGACTGCATCAATTATGCAACACGGTACATAGAGAGGATGAGGGAGCTAGAAAATGAGTATCCTTACCTGTAGGAAAAATTCATTCAAGGTAAATTTGTTGTTTGAAAAAAGAATGATAAATTCAATGCTGCGAAGCCAGACATGAATTTGAAACAAACGATTTAACGGTTACAGAAAAGTGCCGGACGAATTGCAGGGCAGACGAGAAAAAGTATGTTGCCGAGTGGCATTTAGAGTATCATGAAATTTTAATGATATGCAATGTGTTTCGCGGTCTTACTAATTCTCACTTAATGGATCACTGTGCGAGTGTCCCGCATCTATATTTTTACTGGCAATCGTAACCAGTATTTTGATGAAATTGTCAAAAGACTTGTTGATTTCATCTATCAACATATAAATCCCAATGAGATTTCTAAAACAGGGCAACTTGACAGCTTTCTCACTAAACGACTTGCGAATGGTAGTGTCAAGATTCGCCTTCTCAGCATCATGAATATCATGAATCATTGATTAGAACAGTACCGCCAGTTTAGACTGGATACATTTTGTTTCAAAAATTGTCTGATTTACTTTCGAAAGTCAACCTACCATGCTTTGATGCACACAGTTCTTCATAAAATATCACTTCTAAGCTGATGGGAAAGAATCAACTTTAACAAAAGTGCAGAGACATGGAAATAGCGAAAGAAAGGGGAGAATGCATTAAAAATATTTTAGCTCACGACTTGTTTACAACGAACAGATTATGTGATGGTCAGGGGCGTGCACAGAAATTTTATGGCCCGTCACAAATGACTTTTCCGGGCCCCCTTCCATAGTGTTTACGCATATATTTCATCCCTAGTTTTAAAAATATTGGGCCCACTTCAGGCTCTGGCCCGGGTCAATAGGTTTCTCTTCTCTACCCGCCCTTTTCACTCCCCTGGTGATGGTGATTCACCTACCAAACTAGATTACAGAAATATCTGTTGCCAGAACATTTTTTATTTAGCAAAGAATTTCCAATAAAAACTGCACTCTTTATATACTCGTATTTCATGTCACAAGTCCGCTAAATAAAGAAAACTTTTGGCGAAGTTATCAGCAATGTTCTGCACGGATTAATTTCTGTATGCTTTTTTTCATGAACTTCATGTTGTGTTCGATAGTTATTTGCAGCATTTTGTTAAATAATCTGAAAGGATGAGAAGAGAACCAACTAACGGCACAACAAACCTTGCTGCAATTAACAAAAAAAACACTAGTACCTGTGAAGGTAGAAAACTTCTGGTATTCAGTATTAAATAAGGGAAATTTACAGTAACTAGCACGGAAGGAAATAGAAGAAATGTCCAAAAATGCTACATTTTCAGCAATTGCCAGCGGTTTAACAGTTAATGAAGAAGCATCTGCAATACTTTTCATATGAGGTTTGAGACGGATCATTGTAGAGCTTAGTTAGAATAACTCATTATAAGATGCAGATCTACGATTTTTTCCACACATAGACTGGGCTGATAAAAATGGTTCAAAGAGTGGTTGCGGCATCAAGTGATACAGACGTCCGTCGTAGTGCAATAACATGCAATGAAAAACAGATCGTAACCTTTTTAAAAAAGTAACTAATCTTATGTTTTTCGTTTATTGTGTTGTTGAAGAAACATGTATGTGATAAACACGAGTTTAAAATGAGCATTTTGGATTATTTATTAATTTTTGTGCACTTTTTAGTAACTAGAATATTCAACAACAAATGTCAAAGATATCTTAACGTAAAAGTTGTGGAAACAGCTAGAGCGGCTTTTATGACATAATTAATACATTATTTGACTTCCTAGACTCCAAAAACTGCAGTTCAAAATTGAAAGTAAAGTTGTAAGTACGTCCGTTGCGAAAAACGTATTGAGCAAGTGAACTAAAATGACCGCTTTTTTGATGGCATGTAAAATTATTTCGCGCAGGATTCAACATGTCTACCCAAGATATTCTCGCATTAGAATTCCTACAGATCAAGATTCTAAAGATACATTCTCTGGACCTAAAACTTTTTACGGGACTACATTGTGGGGCCAGGACTATTTGTAAAATCTGAAGTGGCTGAGCCCGATGACAGAAGTCTTTTATGAATCGTCGGTAGTAGGAGCAAACCCCAAGAAAACTTCTGACTTCATGGTTGTTGTTCGGAGTGGGAAACTCTTGAACTGCTTTTTATTTTATCAGGATCAGGTTTTACAGCTTCACCCGAGTATTGATAAATAATCTCTATCAAATAAGCAATCCGTTTTACTGTTTCCGGCATCCATTTTTGGTGGATGCAACTTTGCAATAAAGACTGTTTTATTCAAGGGAAAAAATCTACCAAAATTATTTAGTCTCACCCATCTTTCTCTGATCCATGCATGTTTCGCTATATACTCTAAAATAACCAATAATAAATTTTAAACAATTGTTTTGACATCAAAAGCTAAAATTTCTCTTTTCTACGTAATATGCAGTAGAACAAATAAGCTACTAAAATAAAGAATTTTTTATGGTATTCTTTTTTAAAATATGAACTGCAAAATGGTTGATATATTCCATTTATTGAATAATCAAGTAGATTTTATTCCATTTCTGAAAGAAATCTAGCTCTGGAATGAGAATATGATAAGAGAAAAAAAAGTGACCTTATAATGAATTTTAGAAATGTCTATAGGTTTTTTTCGGAACTGAAAAGTTTTCATTTTTTACCGAGTTATAAGGAAAACAAAAAGTAATAGGCGGCCGTCTTTTTTCTAGGCGGCCATTTTGGACAGAAGCTCACATGGGAACTTAAGGAACTTTTCAGGATTCGTTCTACACATGTTCAGGAACTAATCCTGAAAAATTCAGTTAATTATAAATTTGTGGTATATCAAACCTATTTTTGGCCTAAGTTTACTGAGCTATTAGTGTGACTACAATTAGGTAAAAAAGAGCAATTGTGTCATTTATCCTATAGCACCGAAAGAACGCGCACTGTCACATCATGTCTTCTGCATTAGTAGGTAAGCATTTCAAAGCATTGAATAAACTCATATATAAATGATTTTTTTAACCACTTTTACTAGAACCGCAAATTGTATCCTATATAAAAACCAGTAATAATAGCTCATCAAAACATACTTCAAAATTCGGGTCACATTCAATAATCTTTAGTAGATCCCGTTGAAGACCTAAATCAATTTAAGCACATCATTATGCAAGACATCAAAGTGCTGTCAGAAAGCACTTTACCGATGACATTCCCAGTAAATATCATTTGCTCGTTACATTTTAAGGATCAATTTGAGTGCTCAACGACTTTCGGTTTAAACTGGATCATCTTACTGTACCCCAGACAATTACCGGATGAAAATGATATTGTAAGAGAAAATTTTCTCTTAGGAACGATTCATTACATCAACAGAATATATTTGAAAAGTTTTCTTTATAAAATATGTTTGTAAATGAAATGACAGCTAAAGAAATTGTCATTTTTTCTGGATACAATGGATGGTGTATAATTTTATTTTATTTTATTTTTTGGTTGTTTCTATATGTTCTATTGAAACATAGTAAAATGTAGCACGATCCTTTGTAGATTGTAGTTGGTCTGTGTTTTTAAGGAAACCCATAGAAAGGAGTTTCTTGTCGCACACGTTTATTGACAACGCTCTTTTGAACATGTAAAACTTATAAGTGTATGGAACGAGGTGGCACATGCGAATATTTTTGAGGAATCACGATTGCTTATTTTCCTCACTTGACCCTCTTTGATGTAATTTCAGCGGCGGTCTGAAAAAAAAGAAGGTCCTTGAGAAAACTTTAAAACTTCCGTCAAAAATCGCAATTCAGGCCTTTTTTTGGTAACGTAAATGGAGGACATCTAGCAGTGATTTTCTGTCGAAATATTTTTGAAAATTGAAGTCACTAGTGACGTAATGGAGTCGAGGGCCAAGTTGGTACAAAGAGCGCAGAAATGTGACTCTTTTGGAAATGTTTTAGAAAAGTATTTTCTATAAAAATGAATTTTTAAAGTTATTCGGGGGGGGGGGGGGGGTTGATATTAGGAAAGTATGGAAATCGGGGTTTTCTCTCAGAAACTTTGCAGAGCAAAAGAATGAAAAGTGAAGTTTTAAGCTTTCTTTGGTCTCTTAAAGAGATCATGACACTCTTTTGGCACCACGCTTGGGCTTTATCGATACACTTCAATTTGCCACTTGGAACAAGGGTCCTGCCTGGTTTCCCGCACGCCCAGTGTATCCAGACTCAAGGTATTTTGGAATATTTTTGGTAAAGATTTCTCTGGAAGTCATAATTCACATTTTTGGTCATTTACTGAACCGTCTTTGATAGGGTGGTTTAGTTGTGACATCATTTACACAATCATCTGAGACAAAACCCTCAGAATCTTCTAGGATTTTTGAAAGGGAGCAGTCTTCTAGTTTTCGCTTCGTGGATCCGCTCTCCACCCATAATAAAAACCCACTGTTGTAAAATTTTATTACCATATAACAGTAATATTAATAGTGATTGTTATGGGAATGTTAAATGAAGGCTTCTCTGAAGCATGCATCAAGTTAATTCCCCGTCATTTCTCTATAGTGGGGGAAAACATTACCTGGAAGCGAGGAGAATCACGTATGCCAATAATAGATATTGAGGCTAATAAGTAAGGAGATGTGGGATTGTGTCACAAGCAACTTGTATGTTGTGAAATATAAATTAGTTTGGGAAACTGTTTATATTTAAATGGTTATAATTAAATTAGCATACAAATGAATCCCAGAGAGGAACAAGGATAAATTTTTAATGCCAATCGCTTTAAGTTTAAGGCGTGTTTATAGTTTTTTTTAAATATATGGAGCATTTTTATGAAAAATTAATTTTAAGTTTCGGGATGGTGACTTCGTACTATTCCTGAAATACATTGACTTTGCACTAAAAGAATAAAATAAAATGATTTTGAAAAAAAAAAAAAAAAAAATAGAACCGACTTCAAAATTGCTCTAAAAATGAAAAATAATTTTATACTTTAAACATCATCGATAACACTTTTAAGCGTAATTTTTAAAGTTGGTGCAAAAACTATAGTTAAAATCATTAGTAGCCATCTTTCAACTATATAACAACTAGTACAACTATAAATTTAACCGGGCCCAGTTTCTGTACCCCTGCATACATTACGCATTGGTGACAGCGTATTTGAGTAACGGTATACATGTTTCGCTCCTAATTTTTGGATGATTTTCTTAAAAACTATGAACGAAATATGGTTACACATGATTTTAATTTTTGTTTTTGCGCCAACTTCAAAAATTACGTTTAAAGGTATTATCGATGGTTTTCAATGAATAATTTTTTTTTCAATTTTTAGAGCAATTTTGTGAAGCCGGATCTATTTTTTTTTTTTTTCAAAATTATTTTATTATTTTCCAAATTACCTCTGACAATTTATATATGTATTAAACACATACCTTAACCCAATGCTTAAAGTGTTATTTATTGATGCTACTTATACTCTTTTATATTTTCCGTCAGTAAATTTTAGCGTAATTACGTTTTGAAATCAATATTTGAGATAGAAAGCAAATGTTTGTGATATTAAAACACATTTGAAAAACTGCACACAGAAATAGCTATGCTACGTTGGCCAGCAGCTTTATTGCCTTTTCAGCGCTATATGGTAGTTTTAACAGCGGCAACTACACAACTCCAAACTGAAATTTAATCCAAGTTTGAAAGAAAAGAGTAATTTTGTACCATTAAACTTTCAATTAAGATTAAAGGACAGAGGAATTGATCTATCCTAATGTGTGGAGTTAAAACAAAGAATAGTTCAATCACAAACAATCGCATTTACTTCCGTCTTTAAATTCAAATACTTAAATCTCGACAAAGCAGAGATTTTTTACTAGCCATCTCAAAAATTCAGTTTTCTTGAGAGGATAAAACACGTCGCTACTTTACCTTAAAAGAATAAAAAGATAAATTCGGTCACTTTTTTAATTTCAGTTAATCGCATTAATTGAGATACGTTTCAAAGGCTTAATCTTTATGCAACCCAGTTAAGACTGTTTTTGATTTATAGTAAGAGGATTATAACATAAGACATAGTTTTGCAAACACTTCTTGTCAAGAAAATTATTATAGGGTAACAGAGCTACTTAGCATATGTGCACAATGATTATATCGTCAAATTTTATTTTAACGTACGGTACGAGAAGCCTTTCTTTTAACAAGAGCTTTACTTCATTTTGCATTATGAATGTTTATATTCAAATATTTTACTAGCAGTAACTGCACAGCACAACCTTATGTTTAAAATTAAGACCCCCCCCCCTTTTTGTAAACCCAGAAAATTGTCGGTTAATTACAAACTACTATTAATAATAATTACGGTAATAATAATATGAAATATAATAAAACTATCAAATTGCCCGTCAAGGTATGACGGGTGAAAATTTCTTCTACATTTGAACAAAGCAATTTACTATTTGGGGATAGTTTGATAGTTAACATTTTAACCCTGACTCTAGTGGATTAACCCTAAACTCCAGTAGATAGCGTTCATTGTTGACCACCTTTTCTTTTCTTCATTCTCCTAAAATGACAGTAAAACAGTTAAGTTAGCGGATCCTTTCGGCTTTGTCAAAACAAAGCATTTCCCTGCAGTTCAAACATTACCAAAAAGTATTATCAAATTATCATGTCGTGGAACGAGTTTCGTTGTTGTTGACGTCAGCGTTACTTTATCAGTGAATTTGCTACTATATATATGAAAATAAAATAGTAAATCAATAAATAAATGAATACCGGATAATTCAAATCGCGAGTTAGTTTCCATCTCTCGCGTACTGTCGAAAAGTCGCGATTCCTTCTTTTGCCTTGGTTTCCTAGGAGCCAACTCGCCGATTGTCGGCGTCGCTCCCCACCGAGGAGAAAACTTGATTCTTCTGCGCATGTGCGCTCGAGCTAAATCAATGTCGTGAATGGCCACGCTGGAATTCACTTGACTTTGATTTTAGCGTCACGGCGAGGAGCGAAGTCGAAGATCGGCGATTCGCTACTAGGAAACCAGGGCTTTAGGCGTGTTTGTCGAACTCAAAGCTGCAGTCCTGTACCACAGACTTGCTCCTTATACCTTTAAGTAAACTTCGGTTATGGTATAACAAATGGTTTATTCAGAAAAACAATGTATCACTACGAACAGTGATATGTATATTAATGTTCATTTTTATGAGGAACATGCTGCAGTATATTAAGAAGGTCTTTTATTCTAAGTTAGCGCGTTACATTACTCAAAATACTAGAATAGAATAAGATAAATATTTTTCTGCCACTAAAGGGTGACAATAAATAACTTGGAAACACATGATACATTATAATTTTAATGCTAACGAAAATATTTTGACCAAACGTCAAAATTAATATGAATACAATATTTCATTTAATATATTTACAATTTTTCAAAACAGTACTTGTTTTTGTTGATCAAGGGTTAACGATTAATCAAGAAATGTTTCGCAATCTCATTTTGGAAGATGTTGTCTTACTTTTGTAGCAACATTGTTTTGAACCTTCCAGCAGGTTTCTTCACCTTCAAACAGCTAAAGACACCCATACTCGGTGCAAGACACTTTTTCTGGATTTCATTAGAGTTCAAGAATGGCTAGCGTATTCCTTAGTTTTGACTCCTAGTGGATTATTCTGCTTTGTCCATTTTAGAGACAAATGTGTGTTCTAAATCTCATAAAACTTTGCCATTTCTAAAGACATCCTTATGCAAGAAATGGGATAAAATATCAGTTATTGAGTTGCGGCGCATTTTCGAAAATTTTGTGACAGGTTGAAGCTCTGTGTTATTAAAAATGTCATTGATTTGTCGTTGTTTCTTATCGTCTTGCAATTGTTAGAACTCTATCGTTCTCTGCAACCTCTTACTTCATATTATCTGGATCTAGTTTCTAACAAACGAATAGCTGGAGCCATTTAATCTTCATACATAAAATGTCAGAATTCTACCAATGTAAAAATTTACTGAACCTTCCTACGGTGATGCTTACAGAGTCGGACGAACATTTAGTATCAAAAATCGATGATCATGATTCTGAAGCGAACTATTATCTGATGACGACACAGATGACGCATGTGAACAATCGGCGATTCAGACGACAAGTCTTGTTTAGCAAAGCTGAAACAACTGAGTAGAATTCAGAAATACCGGTGTCACATGAAAGGCGTGTAGTAGAAAATGTTGTAACATGACTTCAGGACCTACAAGATTCGCCGCATCAGAAACTGACGAAGACTATTCTGCGTTTTTGTTGTTTTTTCCTCCAACTATTGTAAATATTGTATTTTAAATTAGTAACATAGAAGGGAATAAAATGTTCAGTGACAGTTGGAAGAATTTGAATCGCACTGACCTGGACAAACCAACTAAAAAAATAAATATAAGCAAAAAATTTACTTCCCATTTTATCGCCTGAAATTTTACAGTAACTTTCAAGACAACTACTTTTTGAACAACTACATTTTTATTTCGTAAATACAGATGAGCTCATTAAATTCATTCCGTTATGGCAATGAAAACTTATCTGTAAGGCAATTTTCAGCAGTGTAAATACATAAAAATGTATGGAAAGTAATATATATATATATTATTACGTCACAAACATATACGAAATGTGATTATAAGTTGACAATACTGAAAATTACTACATGGGTCATTTTTGACCTGAACACCTTAGGTATATGCAACATTTTAACACAGTAGGAAGGTTAAATTAACAAAAAAAAAGAACAATGGCTTAACTCGAGTAACGTGTGACACGAACAAGACCACTCTGCATCTAGTTATGACGTCGCATTTAAATTAAAGGCTTATATCTTACGCTGAAGCATTTCTTCATCATAATTATTACAAAAACCATCCAAATGAATCTCTTTACTAAATTTTTAATCTGAAAGAAAACTTCTCTTTTGCTCTCAAAAATGTTCGCAGAAAAATAATTATGATGCTCAAGTTTCGAGCACATCCGAAGAAAAAAATCATACCAGAGCATAATAAAGAAACATGAATCCAAAACCGTCATTTACAGCAAAAAAACTATTGAATCACAGCTTCTTAGAAGGCTTTAAAAGTTTGCACTTGAGATTCTGAAATTCAATTTCCTACACCTCCAAGAGAATTATTTAATTCCTTCGTCGAAATATCGTTAGAGGCAAAAAGAAATAAATCAACGCTTTTAATTAACTCATTGAAAACTGATCATTTTTAAAGAGTTTCCTTGTCTTCTCGAATGACATTTGAAATTAAATTCTACTTCGTAATTAATGGAAATTGTAATTTTTTTAAAACTCCCTCTCACTTTGTCTGATGAAGCACACTTTTAACTCTGTTTTCAAAGAATTCCCGTTAAAATTATTTACTTCCGTGGGTAGATAAAAGGCAGTAACTGCGATTTTTTCTTTATTTATTTATAATTATCATTATTAGTAGTTTTTTTTTTTTTTTTTGAATTTTTGTCATCTATTGTGCGTTAGTTTCATTGTATAAGCTTGCTTTTTTTGGTTACCGCTGAAAAAAAAAAAAAAAACGCGCGAAAAAAAAAAAATGTTTATCCAACATTTCCCTGTTGTTAATGTTGAATCCAAAACGCTTTTTTTTTCCTGAATTTCTACAAATACGGCCTTTTGCCTTACCATGGCAGTATATATGTATGGTAGACCGGGGAAAGTTGGCGGTAGAAGCATTTTGACCTAGTCACAATATATAGGGTGTTTCAGTTTAACCTGCAAGACCTCTATATTCGCAACCGTTAGTCCTAAATGCATATTTCCCATTACAAAAGTGTTGAAAATCAGATGCAGGGTAAGGATATTGAAATTTTTAGCAAAGTGTCAAAAAATACAAATTTAAAATTTTTATACGGGCCCTAGGTCCTCTAACCTATATTTAGAAAAATAGTCTACAATGAAAAATTTGAAAAATGTTACTTACTCAAAAAACTTGACGTTTTTTTCTGCCAAATCTCAAAGAGATTCAAAATCAAAGTTTTTAGGGACCATGCGAAAGATGAGATTGAAACTTATAACGCTGACAGGTTTGCAAAATAAAAAAAACAAACAAAGTATTTATATTTTTTATTGCAATTCCAAAACAAATGCAAATGTTGTGCCATGATGTGCAAATTTACGCTACGAAATCCACACATTCATTAGATGATGCTAGGGGCGAGTCCGCCTGCCTGAACTCACAAAATTATCATTCGAAAAGCATCGATCATTAAAGACCTACCTAAAACTTTGAAATGTTTACAAAGATTAGTAAATTGTATCACTCACAAATACACATTAGAAAAAATATTACAATATGCAGTTTCCATTTTGACGAATCATATTCAGAAAGGTAATTAATTCTATTCATTATTGAATATTTTCCTTCTTTAATTGTTTCATAAATAACTGCTCACAATTATCAAAACCAATTGACGATATGGTACTAATTCGACCGTTTATTCTGGATCGCATTAGCCCGGATGGCCTACAAGGCACGCCTCCATTTTATTTAGTGCAAAGGTGCAAATGCTACAGAGAAAGGAGTTACTTCAACATTTAAATTATTTTTGTTTATTTACGAATATTTCGAATTTTCTAGTTATTTATTTACATGATTTTGCATTTTTAAAGCACTACATTGTCAAGGACAATACATAGGGAAAAGAAAGGTTTGAGCAGAGTTTGGACTTTTCTTCTGATCATACTTAAGCAAATATTAAATAAATAGCGTGTGCCAACTTACCGTTCAATCAAGGCAAAATGGCCCAGGCAACTAGGTGTAAATATTTACTTGCTAATAAATAAATACTTCTAATTATTTCTTTCAAATTTTACTTCTAAAAATTTATCCTGATTTTATGATGATATTTGTAGCAAACTGTTTTTTCTCTAAACTGTTGGGTTTTATTTATTCCAAAACCATAGAATTAAAAAAGTGTTCAATAACTGCCGGTCAAGCCTACGTAAATTAACTTTATAATTTTATCAATAAATGTATCAAACTTGAACCAGATACATGTCTCTCTGGTACAAATAACCACCAAGATTAACATGCGTGTTCAGTTCGGAACACAACTTAATGTTGTAACCCCTTTGACAAATATTACAAGTCATAATATGTTTTGCATTTAAATAGTAAATTTGCGAGACTACATTTAAAATTCCAAGCAATATCAAGTTTAAGCATGCATCAAAACTTCAAGTCTGTTTTATTAAATTTCCAAATCGTGACAAAAGTCATTCCTGACTTGATGTACTTCCCTTAGATAGAAGATGCTTAAGCCTAAAGTTACGACAGTTGTGCTTCCTTTAAAACCAAAGCTCAGAGCTTGTGAATTTTTAATGCGTATACTTGAGGAAAAATTAAAGTTTGCGCATTTTGGGAACAAATTTAATTTTTGAATTTCAGTTAGAATTCTGCAGATAACTATCATAACATTGTTTTGAAACTCTTAGAAATGCCTAATTAAATGAAGTATACGCGACGATGTGTTATAAATTATTCTCTTTATCAGGGAGTTTAACCGTTACAGGTACATTTAATCGACATGATTTTTAATATACATTGCATGAAATACATAGAACTTATTTCACAGTAATTTTCTGTTTTAATTGCAGGCAAGTAAGCTATTGTGTTGGTTACTGAACATTTTTTGAAGTCGGTTAAGGTGTTGAATACTAATTTTAAAGCTAACCTAGCGATTTATTATTTTGTAATAGTTTGCTTTCCAATTTAAAAGAAAAACTAATAAATGTCACTAAAACGGGTAAAGAGCTCTAAGTTTTCCTCTAATAGCCACAAGCACGAAAATAGTAACCAACCAAAGATATAGTTGTAAGTAAACTGTCTAATTTGTTATGTTTTTTTTTTCTAATGAAAACAAACTATCATTTTACAAATATTCTGTTGCATAACTTATTTTTCTGAGGCTGATTGAAATAAGTACTATCAAGTTAGCTTTTTGACAATATATGAAATTTATTACTGTATAATGGTAGTTTAAAGCTATACAGCCGACAAGTAAGTCTATTTTCCATCCAGCTCTAGAATGAAGTTTAAGGTACAATCAGGTTTGCAAAACCTTGTGGAAAATAATGAAATCAAGCCAATTTGTTTACAAAATCACCTTTATTTACATCATTTAATTATAAAACCAAAATCACCACTTATTACCCCCCCCCCCTTTTTTTTGTCCAGCACAATTTTTACTCTACTGGGCATAGAATCAACTACAGTTTTGCACTTTTCTTTGAATTCTTGATCTCTAAACCATGTTTTTAGCAAAGCTCATCTTTTTTCTTTTTTTGTGCAATCGGATTTTCACTCAATGTCACAATTTCCTGCCTCTTCCGTAGAGGAATATTCATGGCTCACAAAAAGATAAAAAGTGACCGGATTGAGAAAAACAGGGAAAATATGTAGAAATTTATAACACTCAAACAAAACACAATATTTATGACAAAAAAAAAAAAAAAACACACACACACACACACACACACACACACACATGAGGTTACAGCACATAATCAACTGGAAGGCTAAACAGATGTTATAAACAAAGATTGAACAACCTAAAGTCAAAAATTAAATATTTCCAACTCGATTCCATTAATTCGTACGAGAGTGTAGTTTCGTAGCCAACTTTCGTTAATTACCTCTCTTGAGTCCTTAATGTAAATTAAAAAATATATATATAATACTGGTGGTCTGTTGTATTATAGCAGAAGATATTTTTTAAATTGCTTTATTCAATGTTTTCTTTAGCGCACATTTTCCGAAATTACTAGTTAAGAAAATGCAGAAATTGAGATCATTTACACCAGCCACTTTTATATTAAGAAACTAGCAGTACCCGCACAGCGATGGCCGTGCTAAAAATTTAATAGAAGTCCGTTGAATAAAAAAAATTGACGCCCCCTCCCCCTCTGATGTGAAATGATCGTTTTTTTTTTTTTTTTTTTTTTTGTATAAAATGCGTACACACCTTTTCGAAAAAAAAAAACTACTTAAGTTTTTTTGGGAATTTAAAAATTTTCGTCAAATCATTAAATTAGATTTACAGTTGCTTTAAATGTCTATTTAGCGAGTGAAGCGGTTTTTACTGCAATTTAAAATGTTTCGCCAAATAAACAAAAAAAAAAACATCAAATAATATCTTTCAAGTGTAAAAATAATTCCGCAGCTCTATTGTTTATCGCCAAACTTTCCCAGCAACCACGCTATCATAATCTATCCGTCTAACGAAAAAAAAAAAAACCGTGGAACATTCAAAAATCATCGTCAGAAAAAAAAAGAAAATGTCGTACATTTCACTCGGATAAAAACAAATCAAAAGTTTCTTTTCTTTCAAAACAAATCGCCAAAACAATAAATTACATTAACGGTTGCCTTAAAACAATAATCTTAGACTGAACCCCTGCTCAGCGCCTAACGTGCCAAGCGAACACGCTACCGGAACCCAGCCCTTTTGCGAGTGAAGCGGATGTTTTTTCTTTGGCAATAATAAATGTTTCGCCAAACAAACAAAAAGGTATAAAATCACATTAACAGTAGCTTTCAAATCTTTATATATTAAGAGCTGCGTTACCCGGCTTTGCCCGGTCTACCTTGAGAGCAAAAATTGTGACAAGTGAGATACATTCAACAATTAATTAAAAGAATAACTTAATAACTTTAAGAATAACTTAAATAAAAGAAAGCAAACACCATGTAAAATTACCCTCCCAAACAATGACGACAGATATTGAAATACTTTTAATAAATTAAAATGCGAAAGATGAAATTTAAGGGGCGTAACCATGGAAACATGAAATAAAATAGTTTAAGAAATCAGATGCAAAATAAATAAATACACAATGGATTCAAAAAGCGTAACCATGGAAACGCGAAAATAAAATGGATGACAACCTGAAGCAAAATGACATATTTCGAAATTAATTTAAAAACGCTTGTAACTTTTTTTTTCTTTGAAGATAGAAGCTATTTTTTTTCGACCAAAGGTCGAGAGAGATCTGGAGTAAAAAATCTCGCTTTTTCCAACGTTGTCAAAAAGAAAACTGTGGGACAATTCCTTCACTTTTTATTAACAGATTTAATGAAGAAAGTATCGCCTAAATTTCAGCTAAGCCTAAAAAAGTTCGAGCTAAAAACGCAAATTACTCCCGCTGTAATTAAGTTAGAGCATTGAAATGAATTGTTTAGGACGCAGAAATTTCTACCCTTTTTAACGATATATAATAGTAATATATGCATGTAATTTTTCACTCCTTTAGTAGCCAATAATAGGCAATTTACGTGAAATTTGGGCCTAAATTTGAATAAAAAAAGAACTATTTATCGGATTTTTTCGAATTATAGCCTATGTTACTCAGTAAGGGAACACCTTTCATATAGTGAAAGAATTTTTCAAATAACTGCAGTGGTTCCGGAGATTACCTCGAACATATAAACATACAGAAATCCGCCCTCTCTTTTTATAATATTAGTAAAGATAATATCTATTCAAAAGGAGTGTAAATAAACGAGCTATGCAACGTTGAGATCAACCAGAAGTGCGATTTAAAAATATTTAAAACCCCAATAGAGTAAACATGCAGTATTCTATGAGGTATTTCAAACTTGATAGTTTTGCAATTAGGTTGTAAAAAAGATGGCGTTTTGAACTCCTCTTGGTCTTAATATTTTTTTAAGTGTCATGTATGTCATTCTTAAAAATAGCTTTGCACACAAAGCAAAAAGGGTTCATACTGTTGAACCTTTTGATGAAAATCAGCAAACATGGAAGGACGTTCATTGAAAATTGTGTGGACAAAATAAGCGGCCACTATTAATTGCATTGTTGAAAATGTTCAACAAATTGGTCCAGTAAAGATAAATAGTAAAAATATATTGTCGCATTGGTCGTTCAAAAGAACATATTGATTCTGTTAACGAAAGAAATTGCTGAAGATTCTGAAAGTTCAATCAGTCGACATTCACAACAACTTGTACTTAGTGAATTTACAACATGGTGTCTATGCAAAAAGATTTGAAACTGAAAACATTGGCTCATGCAAAATTTTGTATATGTTCCAATTGGGTTACTCGTTGGGTTGCTGTCAAACAGATGTTTTTTCTTATAAAATTATCATTTGTGATGAAACACATTTTAAAAT
This sequence comes from Uloborus diversus, assembly GCF_026930045.1. NCBI lineage: Eukaryota > Metazoa > Arthropoda > Arachnida > Araneae > Uloboridae > Uloborus > Uloborus diversus. The sequence continues at coordinate 115,754,901 of NC_072736.1, forward strand.
TGGTGGTTGTGTTATTGAACGAAACTGCCACACTTGGGTTGAGAAAACTACAAGAGTGGTTCATTAAATGCCTTTACGCAGGGGGGGGGGGGATCCTAAATCAATTTCGGTGCATTTTATGGTTTGGTCCTGCATGACATCCAATATTTTGTTAAAGGAGTAGTTGCTAGTGGAAAATTTACGATAGGGTCATTTGCCTGACAATATTTTTCGAGTGTTAATGGTACATCTTATTCTTTTCTTATCGAGAGAAATGTTTCTGAAATTAAAGCAAATTGTGTGTCTTATTGAATTTTTAATAAATCAGTATAATCTAAAAGACCCGATAGTTCATTTTCCGTTACTCCATCCAAAACACTTTTGCTGGTATCTTCCTGACTTTTGCCGTTCAAGTTTTTTTTTTTTTTTTTTTTGAGAAGTTTTTTTTTTTTTTTAAATTCAAATCACAGTAGGATCGAAACGAAATTGGTACAGGCAAAGAGACGTACTCTTGTGAAAAAACTATGTAGAAAAAAAAACTTATCATTTCTACTTCAATAGTTTTTCAAAACATGCGTTCTTTTAAACTGACAATGTATCTAAAGTGAAAAAAAATTTGGAACCCTACAAACTTTGTACACAAATTTTAAAACTTGATATGATTTAGAATAATTGTTTTAACTGTCTAAATATTAGTAATATTTTAAAACTAAAAAAAACCAAGAACATGTAAGAACTTCAGAGAAGCCTTAGAAAATGGTAATTATGTTAATATAAAAAAATATTTTTGACTTGACACATGTAATATAAATATTCTAATTATAAGCTAAGATCGTCATGTAAAACTGATTAAAAATCAACTGTAGCTCTTTTAGTCAAATTGAAGGGGAGTTCCAATGTTGCTATACAAAATTAAGTTCCAACTATAAAACTAGTAGTGGTCTAAATTATACAGACAACTATCTGCAGAAGAAACTTACTAAATATTATTATTACTTTTATTATTTTGGTTTATTTCTAAAAATAATTTCCATGTGGAAATTAAGTGCAATAGCGTGTAACCACCGAATACAAAAAACATTTCTTGAACGTTTTCAAGTAAATATTTTATGCTAAATCCTATTTTCTAACATAAACACCTTGATGATTCTAGCAAAATAAATCCTTGGAATGGATTTTGTTAAGTTCATTTGAGTTGAAGTATCTTAATACAGCACTAGCACCATTAAAAGGATAAAATCAAAAGGTAATTTTCAAAATAAGGAACAATGCTGAGATATAGGGAATTTTTTTATATCCCTAATAGGATCAAGTACTTAGATAAAGAAGGTTAAAAGGATTTAAGGCTAAGTCTTTCTAAAGTACTTATCTTTCCTTTTTTCTTGGGAAAAGTTCAAAGTAAGGCACAGTCGAAATATTATCGTTTATTTTTCTTTAAATGCGTTTGTGTTTTCCGATTAATATCAAGTGGGATTCTGGGATAAGTATGTTATGTAGTCATTGAGCTTTTTTTTAGATCTTTTAAGCAAATTTTAAACTAGGAAATATTTCGATTTGAAATTATTCGTCGATACGAAAGACTTATTACTTTTAAATACTTAAAGCATAATTTTTAATTTTGACAATATTACATCCAATAATGCAATGTTGAGTTTATAACTAGAAACTATCTATAATGTGAAAAGCAGAAACATAAGAACATGTCGATAGAGTCAAACTCACTTATACCGAGCACTGGTTTAACGATAACCCGGATTTAGTGAGGAAACCAGAAACTTTTTGTTTGTATAGTGCTAGGTCCATGGCATCATAACTTACTTTTAACGAGCAAGGGGATAGCGTGCCATTTCCACTGAGCTACACTCCTGTTTGTAAAAATTGCATCACCATAAAGGAAGCATCATAGTTGAATAAAATTTAATACACAGTTGTGTGGTAATGGCACAAAAAATGATTACATTTTAAAACCAAAGAAACAATAAAAAGAGGTAGAAATTAGTATTTTAAGTGGCCACCAAGCGCAGCAATAAGAACTGCTACACGACTCGGCATGGAGTGAAACAAAGTTTAAATATCTGCCTGCTGAAGAGTATTCCATACTGTTTGTATGTGCAACCAAAGTTCGTATGTCGAAGCAACAGGACAAAGATCACGAGCGAGACGTCGCCCAACGAAGTCCCACACATGTTCAATCGGTGACATATCCGGGGAATATGCAGGCCGAGGAAGAAACTGTACCTGCTGCGAATCAAAGTAGGATTTGACAGTACTGGCGACATGTGGACGGGCATTATAGTGCTGGAATACATTTCCTGGCAAACCTTGCGGGGAAAGGAATAGCTTGGGGCTGTAAAACTTCGTTTATGTATCGGGTACTGTTTAAATTGCCCACAATTCGTAGCAATTGTGATCGTCCATGGTATGCTATGGCACCCCAGACCATAACTCCAGGTGTTCGTCCACTGTGGCGTTCGATAATGCACTCTGGAATGTACCATTCACCGGCATAGCGCCTGACACGAATTCGGCCATCATGGTGCCACAAATTGAAGCGGCATTGTCAGAAAAGACGACCTGCTGCCAATCAGCACGCCAGCTTCTCTGCACATTGGCCCATTATAGCCGCAGGCGGCGATGGTTTGGCGCGAAAGGAATCCTGTATAAAGGAATCCTTGCGCGCAGCCCACGCTGCAGCAGACGTCTCCGAATTGATGAAGCACACAATGGAACCCCCTGTAGCTGTTGACCACTGGGCTGTCAATTGTCTCGAAGAAACTGTGCGGTTCGTCAGCGCCATACGCACCAGGTGTCTGTCATTGCAAAATTACGTTGCATTTCGGGGTCCACTCCCGGATTTCCGAGCTGTCCGACCCTCGTCTGTCCACTGCTTCAAAACACGCATTATTGTGCTGCTGTTACGCTGCACACGAACGGCTACTGCACGATAAGACAATCCAGCTTCACGACGACCGATGATTCTGCCCCATTCAAACTCCGAAATTTGCTCAAATTTCGCTTTCTTTCGTCGAAGAAGCATAGTAAAGATTCAGTTAACTTTTCCTCTACCATATAACCACCGATAATCATACACGCCTCGCTACAGCCGTCTATTTATATTCGGTTCGATCCGCCGTTCAAAGGGCATTTCTCAGCACACGCATGCGCCACCGGTCTGCAATTCTAATCATTTGCATATCATGCCCTACTTTACATTTCCTGCAATTTTCAGCTCACTCCGTAAGTCCTTCGTGGTGTTTCAATTTTCACAAACAGGAGTGTATATACGAACTTTATCTAGCTTAGCAAGTTAAGTATGCTATTTTTAACTGCCACATGATTGCAACTAAATCGTCATACTAGTTTTTTTTTATCAATATATAATCGTAGCTAATATACTATAACAATAGAGTATCTACTCTTAATTTTCACATACGGTCTACGAACTAATGTAGATAGCTTGGTCCTAGCATTAAGAGAAAGAGAGAATGGCTTCTAAAATCATAATTTTGATGAAGTACTGCACTTTTATGACTAATGTTATAGTTTGTTTGCATGCAACTTTAAGAATCAACCGTGCTTTCTTTTTCTTTGACCAATCCATCAACGTTCCCCAAGGAGTATTTTTTTTCAGAATGCACAATTTCATTCATTGCGGTATTGATTTATTTTTCTCTTTTCGTTATTACTCATTTCTATCTTCAAACGATAAATGCATACAATTTTCTTTTAATTTCAGTAATTCATGGCTCAATTACTAGGACTGAATAAATCGGTAAAAAACAGTGCGTATAAGGATAATATCTAGTACATTGTGGAACAATTTCTAGTCGATCAAGGTAAAATGTTAGATAGTTTCATTATTGTATATTGAAATTAACTAATTGCATCAAAGTCCCAAAAAGCCTTAAAACACTTAGCTTCCGTTTCTGCATAATACAGTTTTCCGAAAAAAAAAAATCTGCCATAATTTTCATTTAATCAAAGAAATAATCTTCGCCAGTGTTGAAACACGTTACAAAGAAATGATGAGAAAATGAAAATAAATACTTAATAAGACTCATCTGAAATTGCTTTCTGAAAGCTTTAGATAAATTTTCATTAATATTCAAATTGTTTACCAAATAATGCGTAGAAAATAATGCGGATTTTTACATGCTCCGTAAATAAATCTCTCAGGCTACTAATGAAAATATTTGCAACAACTATTGAAGAATATCCTTCAATTAGCTTACAAACAAGTGGATAACTTAGGTTTATTTTGCTTTGATTATAAGTCGTACTTTGTTATGCAAATATTTATTTCACTCGTTCCTTAAAAATTACATGCTAAAATGACATTTACGGGTATGCATACTTCCCTAATGAGCAACATTTTTCAGTGCAATTTTCAGAGTAACTTAAAGGCATCAAGGAATTGGCCTTAGCATATTTCAAAGAAGGAAGCATTTTTTATTTAATATTTATTGAATCATTTTATTTGTTTGTCGGGGTTGATCAACGATTTCAGACGAAACAACCAAAGGTAAACCATCCCCCGACTGTGACGTGTTTGTTTTAAAAGACATTAAATAATGATTTATTCATAAACTTGTTTCACCTTTATGTTTATGAAATGATTTTAAGGTGTCTACTGAATTTCGGCTATATTCTACTTTTACTGAAACTCAACGCTAAAATAATACCAACATTATGGAAAAACATTTTGGTTTTTGCATTGTTTCGTGGAAATCTGAACAATTCATAAAACATTATTAAATAGAAACAAAAAACCCGACTGCGTAAAAACCAAAAAAAAAAAAACTAAAAAGGAAAATGTATAAACCCAAAAGTTTAGAATGTATTAAGTACTACTGAATAACTACTCCGTTGAAATAGTTTTATAACCGTACATAGATAAGACAATTCATAAATTCAAAAGCAGAATAGAAGGATCAACAGTCGGAGCCCATTCCTTTCTGATTCAAGGAAACCCGTAAAGAGAGGAAAATTTTATCTGTTTGCACGCCTCATTCGCGTAAAACCGATACTAATCCGCGTAAAATAAAATAAAAGTGTCAAATCTTAAACCGCGTAAAACGAGGGTCTACTGTAATTTCACTTGCACTAGTGCCACAACCTTGCTAACCGCTCCTGTTTATCAGTTCACCACGTTCTAATTAAATTAACCAAGTCCAGAAGGTGCGGGTTCAATATAGTATGAAGTACGCTAATAATATCAATATATTCTTAGCAATAAATATTTTTGGCTTTTACGATTTGGCCAGAATGAAAGGATGATTGCCCAAAATTTGGTGTCTATATGAAAATCTCATGCGTCAAACGTTTACTTTCACTTCAAATAATTTCGCTAAATAAGCGCAAGCATTATTATGCAACAAATTTATAAAACAGTGTTGCTCCATAATTATTAGAATCGACTGCAAACTATAACATTTGATCTATTTCAGCTTTTGTTTGAAATTTTACATGTTGACTGTTAAATGAACTTGAAAATTTTGTAGCAAAAGTATAATATCCCAGCCATAAAAATGGGCCTCGATTTTTGCATTTTATTTAATATAGTTTCATAACAATATGAACTTCGTCATGTACACAAAATTAATGTGTAGAGTGTTTACTTTCGAAAGTTCCAGGGGGGGGGGGCTGCTCCGTCCTGCATGTACTTAAGCAAGAACTTTTTTATTCTCATGAATGTGTTTTCTTTTAAACTAAATATCGTTACTGCTCCTTTAATCTGAATTATATTTAACTTTTTAGCAGGATAGTACCACGGACCCCTGGTATGGACTCGCAGAGCCTCGGGGATCCAAGGACCACAGTTTGGGAAACTCGGAAATAGGTAAAATTTACTACACAAATGTATGTAATGAAGAGAACAATATTTAGATCGTAAGCTGAAAGAAAGTTACTATCGGGGACTTGACTAGATTGTCGTCTATTGGTTTAAATGACTGACATACATCTCCGAAAGCTATGCAACCTTGAAATACCGAAAGAAATTTTCAGAATTAAATGTGAGGGTTGGAGGGTAACTAAAGGTCAGCTACACAGAGGGGCCATATATCATAATAAGGGCTGGTGGATTGAACAATATAAGTAACAACGGGCGGGAAAAAGGTCAATACGCGACTTCTTAACGGATATTCTATGTTTTGTTACCTGAATGTAAAAAGAAAGAGCAATGTTGCTGACTAACAGATTTGTGCATTGACATTTTTAAAATTATCATTGTGGTAAAAAATGTAATACACTCCAATACAAAAGCGAGTAATTTCAAATCATTTTTTTCTACTTGTATATGTATAATAGATGTCGCTCTAGTTTTATTTTAAAGGGATTTTCTAACATACCGGCTACAAGGATTTAGGAGAAATTCAATAACTTTTCTTATCCCATCAATAAATCAAATTGGTGACACTTTGTTCTATATTTTAAGTGAGTGCTGGGGACATATAAGTTGACCATGCCTCCTCTATGCGACAGCCCTTTAGAGGAATTATTTCAGACATATATTTTTTTTCTCATAAATTCTCCTGGTGCATAAAATTCGCAGTATCATACTTTCTGCTTTATTCTTGTAGTTTATTTTATTTATGGCTTTAAGTATTCGCGGAGTTTAAAGAACTATGAAACAGAAAAAAACAATACCAAAAAATTAGAAACTATGCACGCTGAAGAAAAGACATTACAGTCCTGACTATGGAGGAAGAAAATTTTTTAATGGCATACAACCACCATTTTAATAGATGATCCAATTGCAGGATACGCTTCCCAAGTGGTGGCAATTCCGCACTTACTATTTCTTGAGTCATTTAAGACTTTGAACAATGCGATATTTTTCAAGTGAAGTTGACGAAATTGAAACAAATTTAGGATAGATATTTTTTATTATGTAAGAATATTAGATCATACTGATAAGTGGACTTAAAAGTTAGTTTATATCATACTTCCATTGGTGATTATAATAGATACTATGCCAAGTTGAAAAGTATCTCATTCAAAAGTCATTCTTGTGAATGAAACGTTACATAAAGATACTGTGTGTTATCTTGATATAGTCTTTTACGGCTTTCGAAAGCGTCTAGAATTACTCTCTTGGGGTGAAATATGCCCCAGATAAGAAACGCAGAAGCAATATATATAATTAATGTCATATCAGTATAGTAACACATTCTTTCAAAAGCGAAAGATCGATTTTCCATGAATGCATTTGACTTTTACATACCTTTTCGTTTGGAATTATTCAAGTGGTAATTATTCAAAAGGGTAATCCATTAAACACTAAATGGATAAAGTACTTTTCGTATTGCATTATTCGGTCAGTTCTCATGTGATTAAATGCCTTGGATTTCTGTTACGATGCTTTGAGTAATGAGCTCGGGTTTTAATTACAGCGAAGAGCGTGTCGAAGTTGCTGAATCAATCAAGTGTCTCAAGTAAATAATTTCGAAATGTTCAAAAGATCTATGTTCGGAGTTAATTAAATTATGTATTAAACACTTCTTTCCTATTTGTATTCTCATTAACTTGAAGATTTATGTTGGCAGGCAGTAATGTAATAAAACCAACTAATTGACTCAATCATTTACTTTTAAGGTATTAAACGTGTTACGTATGTGTAACTGATAGTCTACAAGGAAGAACGCGTGACTAGGAGTTACATTTTCTGGATGCATTGTTAGCGTTTTGCTATGTTTTGGACACTTTACATAAACAAATAAAAAATAAGCTTTTTTTTTTTTTTGGAAATATTTTTGTGGATTTCTAATTATTTCTACGGTTTTTTTTAAAAAGCCAAGAATTTTTTCATGATTGTGTAGCAGTTATCTTTTATGAAAAATTTGCCTAGTTTCTTGAAGTTTTACGATTGTTTTCTATAGACCGTGTTTATTGTCAGGAGCAGAAACAAGCGAACATTTTCGGAGAGTCTTGCTCAAGAATATATCTTGGGTGAGAAAATTTTCTGGTGTTGTTTAGGTGCCACATTAGAGGCTAAAAATAAGGAGCCTAGTTGAACATGAAGTTCATAAAATTAATTTCGTAGGAAACAAAAGAAAACACTAGTTTTAATAGTTACTTCAAATATACTTTTAAACATTACTTTAAAAGATTACTGTAAACACAGATTTTTTTTCTTTATAAAATATTTGAAAATAATATGAATAAATATATTTAATTTCAATTACATTTCGCATCAACCCATCTTGTAGGCAGTAAAACACCTTTATAACTAAATGTTAGAAAATACTTAGTAAAAAATGCTGAGAAATTTTTATCACAAAATATATATATTATGTATACAAATTCGTAATTGTCTCTTAATACTCCTCCAAATTCAGATGGACCGTTTTAACCTGCAAGACTTTTATTTTCGCAAACGTTAGTCTTAGATGTTTACTTCCAATTGCGAAAATGTTCAAAATCAGATGCAGAGTTAAGGTATTGAAAGTTTGAAGTAAAAATAAAAATAAGTCAAAAATTACAAAATTTACCTTTTTATACGGGCCCCAGGTCCCCTAACTAATATTTACAGACATAATCTCCATAGAAAACTATTACTGACACAAAAATCTTGACATATATGTGACCAAAACTCAAGGAGGTATTCCTATTTAAAATTTTAAGGAATCATACAGAAGATGAGATTGGAACTTAACGCCATTTCAGAGAAAGGACAAGTTGTTGAAAAAATAAAAAAAAAATTATTATTGCTATTCAAAAATAAATGCAAAGGTTATGCCGTGATACGCAAACGCGCACTGCAAAACCACGAAAAATTGGAAAAACCACACCTTATGCACACATATAACTTTAGACACTTGTTTAGCGCTATCTTTCCCCCCAAAAGGTGTTATTGACAGCGGGTGAAAAATGATGTAAGTCACAAAACGCTGCGTTTCATATCTCGGCTAATATTGGTCGTACTAACTTAATTTTTTTGCGTTGGAATTCTTTTTCAATTGAGATTATCTCCCTAAATATAAGTTAGGAAACCTGGGGTCCATATAAAAAGTTAAATTTCGTGTTTTCTGACTTATTTTTATTTTTCTTCAAACTTTCAATATCTTAACCCTGCATCTGGTTTTGAACATTTTTGCAATTGTAAGTATACGAGTACTTCTAGGACTAACGGTTGCGAAAATAAAGGTCTTTCAGGTCAAAACGGAACACTCTGCATCAAGCTCGGGTACCAATGTAGATATAGCAACCACTAAGTGAGTCCAATTTAGAATCTCTGATTTTTTTTTTTTTTTTTTTTTTTTAAGTGTATGGAAGTTTAAAAAAAAAATCTGAATGTTTTATAGGTCTTGTCTTATTTTTTGCGTTACAGGCAGACTTAACAAAACACGGTTGCACAGTTTTGGTACATAGTATGATTTGCTTAATTGTGGGAAATCTTGAACAATAAGGTAGAACGCTATATCTAACATGATTAAAACTTTTCAAACCTTTTGGAAAACATTACCCTCTGAGCACTAGGAGTTTTTTTTTTTTTCATCCCATTTAAATACGACATTCCCTTAAAACAATCAGGGAAAAGAATAGCGAACTACAGTGCCTGTACATTTACTTATACACAAATGCTTTATTTATATATGCAATATCTGTGGTTCAGGAATTTGTTTTACGGTACTATTTGTTTTCATTTATTTAAGGGAAACCCTTTAAATTCTTAGCAAGGGCATCGCCGTGCGGGTACAGTTTGTATTAAGAGAAAGAGATTTTGAACCTGACTTCCGATGGGAAAAGTATTAAAATATCCCCTTTGATAAAATAGGGGTTAGGAATAATGGTTTGCGTTGCGTAATATGATTATAGACTTAGTGCTAATCTTAGAATTTCTCCTCTTGAAAAAGAGAAGAGGAACTATTCTGTAGTCAAACATTTTTTCAAACGGAAACCGTACCTCTTTGCCTTAAATTCGAGTAAACTCGAGCTCACTGGCATAAGTAACAACAACAACTAGTTCCCAATGCGTTTCGCCAAATCTTTACAGATTGCAGAAGGTTTTTGCAACGGTAAGAAGGATGTGTACCACTGCTATAAACGTGGTTACATACTAGTTCCAGACTAGCTAAAAATTTGTTGCTTACGTTGTAAACAAAGCACATGTTCGCTAAATTTTGTTTTACATATCGATGCATTTTTCTTTTCATTGGAATCGTTGGGGCATTTATAAAAAAATCCTTGCAATATTTACGAAAAAAAAAAGAAAAAAGAGTAATTCAAATGATGAATACCTAGCCATAAAAAGCTAGTGAAAAGTATTTTCGTATTTTCAACCCCTCGGAGAAAATAAGCTACCAGAACAAAAACAACTCAACTCTAAAAGAGAAACAGCCATCCAGAGATGATAAATGTCCCATCGGCTCCTGAAATATGAAACATAAATTAAGTGCCGTCTTAATATGAGCCATTTTCATACATTATTTACGTTTCGATGACCTCACTGAGACACGGCGATTTATCGATAATGGCTTTGGAGTGAATCATAATCGGCCTTTCTTTAGCAAAGTTATTGGCTCTATCTTTTTGAGATTATGCGGAAAGAAAAGGAAATTTACGATATCTAAGCATATGCTGGAGAATATATTTTCTTGGTTTTGTTTCTGTCAGTAACTTTGTTTAGCCAGTAAGAAATCGATGATGTTTTTAATTTTTCAAGTTCAATTTCATATTTTACTGAAATCACCCAGCTGTTTCGCTTTAGTTTTTCGGAAGAATTTCTGTACATATCGATGTGCTTTCGTAGGCAATGATTAGAAGATGAAAATAAATAACAGAAGTTATAACAGTATTAAAAAAAGTTAACACTATTTTACTCAAAAATTTCCTAATTTTCTTCATAATTTTGTTTTTTCGACCTTTAGTAAACACAAAATTTTGTTTTTGGAAATGTATACTGTCTTTGCTTTCAATGTCAAACACCATTACTGTTTGTTAAAAAAAGTCACTATGAAATATTTACGAGAACAATATTTTGTCAAGGAAAAAAAGTTTGAGCTTTTACGCTATTGTGCTTTTTTCTGATATTCCATACCTTATTGAATAAATTTTATTTAATATTATTTTTTAATTTAGTTGCATTGAAATAAATCGAGAATCTATTTGATATGAGGCATATAAAGAAGAGATTAAACTGAAAATGTTGCATACCAAGGAATAATCTTTAAAACTTGAATATCAACGAACTTATAAAATATTAACTTAATAATACAAAAGGTAACTATACAACTGACAAAAGTTAACATGTCTTTGGCGAACTTGAACATATTTTTTTGTATAAGTACACTTAGTATAGTAATTAACAATAAATAATTATAGTAATTAACAATTTAATTTATATTATACTCTGAAAACGTTACTTGGATTATCAAATTTCCTCTACGATCTGAAGAGGGAATTGGAAGGATTGATGCAATGTCTTCGTCTTGGATCTCGCTAACGTCGTCTCTTGAAGGATAACTAAACACAGTGCTATAATTTCCAGCCGCTTTTAACTTTAAAAATTTAATTTCAGAGAAATTATCATCATTTATATTAGTAATTTGTCCTACAAAATGTTTAGTCATCTTTTTTGTAGAAAATCTCACAAGAACCCAGTCGCCTACCTTTCTCTCCGTTGGATGTATTCCCCACTGAATGATATATTCTTGCTGTTTTTGCTCTGTGGCAATCATTTCTTCGACTGTCATTTCATCATGTAAATCTTCCCTTAAACTCATATTTTCATTATCGTCACTTTCTTCCTCCTCGAATAATTTCGGAAGAATTACAAATTAATTACATTGCTTCATTAAATTGTTGCGAACAAATTATATCTGTCATAAAATAACATTGCCAGATTAATAGGAAAGAGCAGCTCCAAAAAATGCGAGGCTGCACTTGCCCCTTTTTTTCGGGCCGCACTTTCCCAGTCGTATAATTTTCTGGGGCAAGTGCAGCCCTAAAATTAATTGATTTGAAAGTAAAAAATAATAAATCTCAGCTCCAAAAATACAAAAAGCAGACATGAAATAGTTGTACTTACGTTTTGGAAGCACGAAAAAGTGAGAACAACAACAGAAGAAAGGATGATTTCTCGAACCATAACAACATGGCACTGTAGTGGGAATGAGAAAAGTTAGGAAACTAGGGAGGGAGTAGAGTTACCATTCAAGTAACGCGATCTAACGAACGCAGTGCAAAGTAATAACGTTTACCAAGCTACCTAGATGACAGTAGCCTTGCAGATATTCCTGGTTTCTGATTATTAACCTAAGCCGCACTTGCCCCAAGACCGCACTTACCCCAACTGACCTTACATCTCTTACTGCACTCCACATTAAACTGATAAAAAAATGTATTACTACAGTCCACGTAAAACAGAAAGAAAGTAATTAAAAGTTGAGGTAATATAAAATGTTTTTAACATATATTGTTTAAAAACATCAAATATACAATTACTTGGGAACATGAACTAATGCTGCTTAACATGTCAAATTAAAAAGATTTTTCATCTACGGTCTCTGTCTTTATGGCGCTGCTGTGTACATCACTGCTCAAGGAATTTACGACCCATCATTGCTACGCAGGTTGTTGTTTTTTTTTTTTTTTTTCAAGCTCCGTTTTCACAGTAGGAGAGTCAGGTGAGCGGCAGGTGGCTGGTTTGCGTACTAGGATACTGCGCATAGCCCTGTCCAAACACTGAGTTACTGTTGTGTAAAATCTTCCATTTCCTGTCGAGCTACAGACATGAAAACATGGCTGTCTCTATCGAGTCTCTCGCCAAATGTGAATTGAGAAGTGTTATTCTTTTCTTGCAAGCAGAAGGTAACAGGGCAGCGGAAATTCGTCGAAAAATAAATCGTGTATATGGACACAACTTAATGAGTGCTGGTGTTGTTCGTTTAAAAGTTTCGTTAATAAAAACAAAAATAACAAAAAATTCAATTTGATAATTAATCTACAGCAAACCTTCAAGTTTTATATGCTGCATTCATATCTGGGAAACTCACTTTTTCCTTAGGGTAGATCTCCTGGTTTGAAGGATGTTTTTAAGAAAACTAAAATTATTAATTACAGCTTTAATTTAAAACGCAGACATTTCTCTTTATAAAGTTCTTTAAACTTATATAATAATTTTGTATTATTTTTACAAAAATAAGTTAAATATTTCAGGAAACTACCGCACTGGTTTGTTTCCATTAAACAATATTATTATTATAGATACATTATTTTCATAAACTTGATGACTATTACACAAATTGTTCTCACACTATTAAACAAATTTATCTTGTTTTAGTAAAATATATTTTTCATAAAGGCAAAATTAGAACTTAGAACTTAAATAAAATGAATGCTGTGATGAAGCCCATTACAAAGATATTCATTACGTGATCATAAGAATACACTTGATCTTTTATTACAACGAAATGAATATTCATCTCTAAGGGACGTATTTAAGCTTCATATTTCTTCGAATACCTGCTTGTTATCCTAAAAGCTCTATTACTGATGCCTAACACGTTGATGAAACATTTAACGCCAAATCTGGCGAGCGCATCTCCAGGGAAACTTACTCTCCGCTAGATGCATTTGCTAAACGGAAATCATAAATAATGATCTTGTATATATCGCTAAGAGCATGTAGTAGAATCCCATTTCCATGTTATATCCAAGGAGAATTTAACTGGAATTATTGGTGTGAACCGTTTAAATGTTCATCTCATACTTAGAGGAATAATTATTGTTTGTGAATAGAACAAAGTTTTATACTTTCATAGTTTTTTTTTTTTTTTTTTTTTTTTTTAAATCAAACTGAATTAAACAATATCCTTTTAAAAATTTACTATCGGTACCCGCACGGCTTTGTCCCTAGTAGAAAATTAAAAGGTCAATTGGTTCGCCTGTATATTTACAAATAATGGATGATGAACTTCTCGCCAATTTGCTGTACTTGCCCATGTTACTGTTTAACGGTATGATAATTTGGTAATTTGCTCGTCCACGTTATTGTAATTCGCTCGGTAAAATTTTCTTGAAATTAGAATAGAAAAAGAACAAAATTGAGTTTTTGAAAAATCGCTTTGAGTTGCACACCCCCATGCTATAAACTAATTCTGTGCAAAATTTCATGAAAATCGGTCGAACGGTCTAGACGTTATGCGCGTCACAGGCATGAAGACATCGGGACATCCAGACAGAGATCCAGACTTTTAGCTTTATTATTACGTAAATATGTGTATACAGGGTGTTTCGTTTACAACTGTTTCAGAATTCCTATGAGGAATAGGATGCATCGTGGCGACTTGAAATTATATAGCAATGGAGGGTCGGAAATGATTTCTCGACCCGAGAAATTTAAGATATGCCGGGAGTATATCAGACTCTGGAGTTCCATGTGCCGCCGCGCCGGTGGAAAACACTTCGAACACTTACTTTGTCCACGTACCTTTTGCTGCTTAACATGTCAAATTAAAAAGATTTTTCATCTACGGTCTCTGTCTTTATGGCGCTGTGTACATCACTGCTCAAGGAAGGCATTTACGACCCATCATTGCTACGCAGGTTGTTGTTGTTTTTTTTTTTTTCAAGCTCCGTTTTCACAGTAGGAGAGTCAGGTGAGCGGCAGGTGGCTGGTTTGCGTACTAGGATACTGCGCATAGCCCTGTCCAAACACTGAGTTACTGTTGTGTAAAATCTTCCATTTCCTGTCGAGCTACAGACATGAAAACATGGCTGTCTCTATCGAGTCTCTCGCCAAATGTGAATTGAGAAGTGTTATTCTTTTCTTGCAAGCAGAAGGTAACAGGGCAGCGGAAATTCGTCGAAAAATAAATCGTGTATATGGACACAACTTAATGAGTGCTGGTGTTGTTCGTAATTTTAGCCGAAAATTTAAACCCATAAAATTCAAGCAAACCCTCAGCAACCGTAAAATTATGGCAACAGTTTTTTGGGACCAAAACGATGTGGTATTTCTACAATTTGTGCAGCCGGGAACAACAATAACGGAAGAATCTCATTGTGAAACGCTGAAACGCTTACGGAGAGCTATTCAAAATAAACAAAGAGGCATGCTGACTTCAGGAATTGTTCTGATTCATGATAATGCTCGCCCTCATTGCGCACGTCTAACAGAATAGCTCCTTCAGAAATTTCATTAGGGCATTTTTGAACACACACCATATAGTCCCGACCTAGCGCCGAGTGACTTTCATCTTTTCCCTGAACTGAAGCAGTGTCTTGGGGCGCAGCGCTTTCAAACTGGCGTGGAACTCAGACACCGTCAAAAATCACTTTTAGTCATAGGCGGCAATGTTCGATGAGGAGGGTGAAGAAAAGCTTGTGCACAGGTACGACAAATGCCTAAATAGTCAATGTGATTATGTGGGGAAATGTTATGCATTGTACCTCACTTTTGATAGTAAAATCTTTTTTGTATATTCACCCGTTTTTGTTTTTTTCATAGCCAAACGGAGCTTGAAAAACAAAACAAAAAACAACCTTTATATATGTTTGTATATGATTTCAAGTCGTCTTGATGCTCCTTAGCCCTCTTAGGAGTACTGAAACAGTTCGCTGAAACACCCTGTATATTAGGGTGTCCCAAAAAAATGGAAGTTGATTTTTTAAGTCGCACACCCTCTTACATTTTTCTTTTTATGTCAAAATAATTGTAAAAAAAAATTAATGTAATTTGAGCTACGCAACTCGTGCTTCCTTGTACTCGTACTAGGCCGAATCGAATTGTTCTTTTTTTTTTTTTTGGACTTCGTAATTTTATGTTGTTAAAAGGTTGCCCCTATAACTCCATAGGTACCACAAACGTATTTAACCAAATCAAAAAATATTTAGGTGAGCAGCAGAAAGCCTAAAATTTATAATTTTCCTCAAAAAATGAATTTTTCTACATATTTTTTTTAATGTGAGGTAAATTTTATGAAATTATGAAGCCTAAAAATATAAACAGTAAAGTAGACGGAAATTTTTGCTGTCTTTCAGTATTTTAATGTCCCATATAGTAATGGATTTTTCAAGTCTGAGTTTATTTTTATTTTTTTGGTATTAAAATAAATTGTTTTTATTTGCTAATGTTGATTTGAAAATGTATTCGAAAATAATTTTAGAACCGGATTTTGAAAATTTTTCCCGCGTACCGGGGAACTTCCGTAAGGGAGGCTTAGGTCCCGTATTCTAACTAAAAATAACTTTACAATAATAACTTTACAATAACAATAGCTTTACAATACGAGCCAGTATTTTATGGGAAAAAAATAAGTAAAACGAAAAATGCGACTAAACAAATTAGCACCTGTTCCTATCAACGTCGATCTGAATACTGAGCTTCGTTACATTGCTTGCTTTATTCTTTGAGTTCTATAAAAATGTCTTCACCCATAAACATATTGAGAGGAATCTTTCGAAAGCTATTGAAACATAATAGTTTATCACCCCTTAAAAATACACCATAACCAGTAATTGTCCTCAATCACAAAAATACCCCCCCCCCACCTTTCACTCTTAGAAGTCTGTCGCGTTTTTTCTGTTCTTAAATCTGGCAACCCTGCTTACGACTCTGCATGGCTCCATCATGATTATTTACAGCACATGTTATCCTCCTGTATTCTTTCTTGTTGAGGTCATACAAAAGACAAAATTTTCATCCTTGATACCCCGTGGTCTAACAGATATGCGTTAATACATGACCTATCTGCCACTAATGTTGGAAGTTTAGCTTGGCTGGAACTGGACAATCACATTGATGTATGTCGTGGTACCATACGTCGCACAATGGGCCAAATCACCGATTTAGGTGGACAAAATTCAGTTTCGCGATACAACTCCCATGTCTCATCTATTTCCATTTGTTTTTTCATACTGAATTCATTTCTTCAGTTTATTTTTGCTGAAGTGCATCCGTTTTTACGATATTCATGGTTTTTATCAACAAATTACTCATTTACATTAGATCCTAATGTATCTGTATGCATTTCTCCATTGTGGATTCATTTATGTCACTGCTTTTATCGTATAATCTTTTAATTCGAAGTTAACATCAAATTATGGCAACGAAATAACTGTTTAACTTTGTTATTAATCTAATTTTTTATTGAAATAGAAACATTGAATTGGAAAAATCGAAAATACATATAGAACCGAAAAAACTCTTTATGAATAAAAAAAACTACACTTATGTTTAAACAAAACTATCCAAGGATCATTTTGAGGCCCTCGCCCTGCAGCTGGGTGGCACACCAAAATTTTTCCTTCGAAACAAACTAAATAATGACAATATTATACAAATTTTAGAAAAAAAATTCCTGTATTTTTTTTTACATAGGTAGGCAGTACAAAATATCTGTATTACAAACATGTTTTGTTAGTTTAGGAAGTTCTTTCATCTTGGAAAATGTAACAATACGTATACATGAATACTCCATTACGATAATTGTCACAAAATACCTAATAATAATTTCTTATAAGTTTTATAAACATGTAACAAGAAATTATTTAAACTCGAAATTTCAGCAATAAGCACATTAAAACAAAATTAACATTTTTTTTACGTTTCACTGCTTTCTCCTGAGTCTGAGTCAGAAGTGGAAATAGCCAAGGTTGACAGCTGGTCGTTGCTGTTGGCAGCGGTAGCGGTGTTTGACAGCAAACTAAGAAATTCAGGTGTCATCGAGTCGGATCGATTTTTAATAGGTTTACGATAACTGGTTATAATTGGGTCAGACGAAACTAAAAGCATTGTTAGAAGATCTGTATTGGTGTCAAAACTAGATGTTTTTCTTTTATGGTGTTCTCTAAATCGTCGGCAGTCCTTGTTTCTGGCCTCTTGAGCTTCTTCGCTTGGCTGATCAATAGGCACCAAGTGATGCTGAATAATGAGGAAACTATGTTCCAGAATTTTGTGCACAGTTGGTGTCATTTCGTACCACGAATACCGATCTACGTACTGGCTTTTAGTATCAGAGAGACGTATTTTTCGAACTTGGGGATATCAATTTTTATCCAGACGAAAGAGCTTGTAGAATAACTCCAAATCTTCTAATAATTGTCTTGTCTAACCCGTGATAGCAGCGCTGACGGAGTAATGTTTACAAAATCTCCTAGCCGCATTACCATCATTTGTGCTGCCAAACCCTTGCTTGGGTCGATCAAAAATTAACCCTAATTGATTTTTGAAGTGATTTTGAATATCTGCTTTTTTTAAAGCAACCATTTGTTTATCTTCTACATCCCTCACTATCTTTTTCTTTATGTTTTATCGCCAAGCATGTAATGTTGATAGGCCATGACTAATTTTCTACCCTATCTGGACGAAGCCTTGCGTTAGGATTTTTCAAATTCTTAGGTGTGGCTGAGCAAATGAAACACGTGTGACTTGATTTGGTATTTGTCAAAGCGTTGCACACTTTGCCATCCACCATCGTAAATACCAAATCATGCGTGATGGATATTTCTGTGCCGTTAACAATAAATGTAGTAGGCAATATATTTTTTTTTATATTTTCTTTGACGCTATCAGTTTCAGAAACAGTCAATGAAGTTGTTTCTTTTAGGAACATAAATTTAAGGGGACGACAAAATCTCGTTGAACCCGGGACATTATTTTTCCATGCGTAAGTGTGGATATTATTGCTAAGGCGCAGATTGATTGGAACTATAGTAAACATAAACAAATATTCTTCATTGCTTGATGTATCACTGGTAAATTTTTGTTTGTATTTACTGTGTCCCCCGCTACCGTCACATCCCCATTTGCTGTACAAAATAAATTCACTATTTCCTGCTTCGACTAGCGGCCGCAGTACAGCATATTGAACCTCGCATAATCGTCGAGCAATTGCGTTTAACAGAGTTTGTAACGACACTTCCGCCCTCGTCTCAGATACCTCTGTTTGCTCAGGGATATAACATCATTTTGACTGCTGAATTTTGTAGTAAGGGGGATATAAGTTATATTCAACATGGTTAGCTTGCTCTCTCTACAAATAGTAAGAAGCCTTTGTTAACCTACAGTCTAAAAACAATGCCAATGCCTCATCGGGTGTTAAGGATCTAGCATTTGTACCACCTGAAGGTTTACTCGATGAAGGTATACTCGAGGACGATGACACATTTTTAATTTGTCTCGATGCTTTGCGATTGCCAGAACTGTATAAGGAAACTTGTGCAGCATAGGCCAGTTGTTCTGTGTCTTCTTTCAATAATGCCTTCAATGTGCCTTCCTTTTTTTGGTCCTATCATTCGATTCAGATAAGCTTTTTTCCGGTCGACTAGGAAGATGAGAAACATTTGGTTTCACAACTACAATCCGAGATATTTTTAGTTCAAAATCCGACTTGTCTAGCCAAGATAATTTGTTGAAAACGTCCATTTTTCCGTGGGCCTTCTTCCACCTTTTGGAGATATTGCTGGACACTTCCATTACCGCTTGCTTTAGCAATTTTTTGTCTAATTCGTCACCATCTTGTCCATAATTTTCAATAATGAAATTCACCAACCCGTCGTGGCGATCTTCTTTCGCTAATGCCCTCCATTTCTCAAAAAACTTCGTTCTAGGAATCTTAATAGTTATTCCTGCAATGAAATTTCGAAGTTTAATCGAAAAGCGAAAAAAATCGAAACAAAAGGGGATGGAATCTAAAAACAAGACATTATTGGAATCTAAAAACAAGACATTATTAGCTTTCCAAATATACCACTTTTATTGTGACCGCTCGTGACCGTGGCATTTTTTTTTTTTTTTTTTTGTTTACTATCGAATAATTTACTAGGCACACTTACCTTCTTTAAAAACATCCATGATTCAGGAAACACGGGCATCCGTTATGCAAAACGAAACATATAAAAAAAACAACAACTCATATTTGAAGATTAATTATTGTGATGGGAATCGTACAGCAGAACGAATCATAAACAACTAAGAAGTGACCTTTGAAGCTTTATTATTGGGACAGGATAAGGCAGCTGTTCAAACTTGCTGACTAGCTAGTATGTATTTGTAAATAAGAAACGACTTTCGGGGTTTATTATATAAATTTCTGCCTAACAACACTAATCAGTAATAATATTCGAATTAATGTATCATTAATTTTTAACATAATTTTTGTCCACCTAAATCGGTGATTTTGCCCACCGTGCGTCGAAGACTTCTACCATGTGTAAATGAAACTTGAATTGGTTCTGTGTCTTTCTAAATGTTCTGTTTTGCTGTACTTGTTTTAGATGTTTTCTACAGCAGCGGTTCCCAACCCATGGGCAACGGCTCACAAGTGGGTCACAGGCAGTTTGATTCATGAGAGTAGATACTGGTCGAGGGACTAAAAACCAATAATATCTTGTCAAATGTTCTTTTTTCTGAACATTCCACTAATACTAGTAAAATTAATGCTGCTGAAAGAAACATGTTTTATAAGGTGTTTTCAGAGTTTTCATATTTCTTAGAAGTTTATTTTTTAAACTGAAGATTAAGTCCATTGGATAAGAAACACCTTAAGTGAGCGTTTCCTTAAAAAACAAAAATTAGCTTCAAGTGAAGAATATTCATTTGTTGAACTTTCGTGTGATCATATTCTAAAATAATATTTTGAATAAACACTAATGATCTCGTTTCCATTACACCTTACGCTTGAAATTATAATTTTTGCTTTTATATTTCATAGATAGTGAACCTCTTTTTTTTTTTTTTTTTTTTTACAAAACTGGTGATCCACACAACTGAAAATGTTGAGAATCGCTGTACTATACACTTACGTAACTCCGAGATAGAAATAGCACTATGTATCTAATTGTATCTTCTTAAATTTGCCACGGAAACTATAAAGCCACAAAATTTTGAAGTTGAAATTTTCACCAATAAGAGCACTTCT
Organism: Uloborus diversus; assembly: GCF_026930045.1. Taxonomy (NCBI): domain Eukaryota; kingdom Metazoa; phylum Arthropoda; class Arachnida; order Araneae; family Uloboridae; genus Uloborus; species Uloborus diversus. The sequence goes on from NC_072736.1 coordinate 115,775,747, forward strand.
TTATTTTTTTAGAACTTAGTAGAAACTTTGAGTTTTACTTTCTGTGATTATAACGCAAACAGCTCCAAAGTAGTTTTCTTTTATAACTTTATTTTTTGGAATTATCTCTGAAAGTACTACATGAACCCTTACGTAAGTACGAATCTACTTGACGTTTGAACTACACTTTTAGTGATCTGTCATAGGTGTCAAATATATACATATGCAGTAAAACTACTTTTGCTCTCAAACTTATTTATGATAACTGCTGCAGTTGACAGCAAGATATACCGCACATGGATTTTTCTAGATTTACGACATAGCGTTGCAAGTCGTGCTAAATTGTTATTTATGACCAATATTCAGGTTTGAAAATGTTGAAGAAAGCAGTAGAAGTTTGCTAAAAAAGAACACGAGAAGTACAATCTACCACCGATAAATCTGTAGAATGCTTAAATTAGCTAAGATTTCCCTTCTATTTGTGAACTTTAACAACAGTGAAAAAGCCCATATGCGGTTTTAAAAATTGAAAGAAAAAAAAACACTGTTAACTTTTGCGAAAATAATATTAAAAGCGTATCAACTCTGATTACATGTCATGTTTGTCAATTCAAATAATCAGGATTTTCCTCAAATAAATATTCGAACATCGTGTTTTGCCCTTTAACATAGGATAATTAAATATAAAATTATGTTCTATCAAATTTGCGTACTATTATAAAATTGGACACATAATTAGTAAAAAGTTAAAATACAGTAAGCATAAACTTTTAACAAACTACTTCTTATTACGGAAAATGAAAGACAGGATTTGTTTTCAAAATCAGATGAAATGGAGTGATTTCACTTCTTACCAATCCAGCTGAACTGTTGTTGCCAAATAAATAATAGTAAAAATTATAGAAAACAATTTTGATATCTTTGTTTATTTTCAATTCGTGATGTGAACGTTTGCGGCTCAGTTTTTTCCACGACACCTAAAATTTCGAAAGTTGAACCCAGTCATTTCTTATACATTGTTAAACTAAAATTAATTTTTGCTCTTAATTTTCCTTTTCTCATAGGACAAAATTTTAGGAAATTCAAAGACTAGGAGGTTTTCTTGAAAATTTGGAGATAAGATAAGAGCTTTTTATTATTTTTTGACGGAAATTTTGGCATTCTCAGAAACATATGTGCATGTTTTTTTTTTTTTTTTTAATTTTCAAAAAATAACTGGAACATAATAATATCATAACGATTCGTTTATAACATTTATTTGTAAAATAGAGACTAAAGTTTAGGCGTGCCTTCGCCAAAATATTAAAATGATAGCCGAGGCTGTTTTCACAGAGGAAAAGAATAGAAAAATTACAGTTTTACTGGACAATCTATGGAAAGCTAAAACGTTATATAAGAAGCTGTATCATTGCAAGAAATATTTATGGAAGCCCGGTTTCGTACCGTTTTCCTGAAAGTACTGCAGTTAGTTAAGTCTTTTTTTTAGTGTAATTCTTATGCAAAATATTTTAAACTCAAATATGTCGCCACTTCTTTAACGATAGGTTAATGCTTTTTTTTAAAACATTAGAATGTTAGTTTTACTTCTTTAAGATAAATATTCAGCAAAAAGATTTCTTTGTAGAATTTATTTAAAAAACAACCAGCTCAACAAAAACCTATAAATCTTCTAACCCTAAAAGCTTTAATTGCCTTAATTTAGGAGAAATAAGTCTGTTAATTTTCATTAAATAGGAGGTACACGTTTTGAATTATTATGTATGAGTAGATTCAATTTGTTTTTCGTAGAGTAGATTCGAAATTTATTACAACGTAACGTTACAACGTTAAATTTATTACGTTACAAACCTGCAACTAATATAGCAAATTTCAAATCAAGATTAGCCATATAAGTAACAGGATGACTTCATTGCTATCCATTTTGCTTTGACTGAGCCACAAATCACAAAAGTCTTACTTAACCCTAAGTCATTCCTTTGGGGTTTGTCTAATGGAACGTCTTTTCTACTCTTGTTGCCGTTAAATAATGTTCTAAACATCCAGTTTCGATCGGTGATTCGAGCCACACCTGCCGTTAGTATACTTTACAGGGCTTATCTGAATAGTTTTAATACAGTTTTGTGAAAAAAAGTATTATTTCAAAGAAAAGGTTTTAAAAGTTTTTAAATTTTTTTTTTATTTTTTTTAATGCGTATAATGTTTATTTTTTATGAAGTAAGGGAACGTGTTCTACTTTCACACAAAACATACACACAAACTCACAAATTTGCCTTTTTTTCTCCTTTTTTGAAACCTTAAAATCGAGCATAAAAATCCATTTTGATATTATAGCCACCGATTCGGGTCCAATGCACAGTAAAAAATGACATTTATATAAGTAAGTTATGTTATATATTAAGTAAATTTGTGATATAAATAAATTTTTATTTTTCAATTTATATTCATTAGAGTTACTTCTAATACAAAATGCGAAATAATAATCCGACTTTATTTTGTATTTTGAGCGTTTAAAGTCATTGTTTTTCTTCCTTTCTCTTTTTTTACTTACATGGAAAATAGGAAGAATAACTGCGACAGGAATAGCAGTCTGACTTAGAAATAAATGATGGGAAGAGGGGGTAAATATTCACACGGATAACATGTGAACATTATATTTTTTACTGAGATCACTTAAAGTAAAATCTTTAATTAGTCTCAAGTGATACCAGTCCTAATTTTTAGCAAAACATTTAGAGCAATTTTGTGTTTCTGGGGTGACAACTTCTTTGTTTTTGTCAAGTTACATGTTCAAGTTACATATAAATCTCTTCCACATGTGTGCTCATCTTAAACAAGTGTATTTCATTCTTTAAAAGAAGCTGATCACAGCTCTTTCCACAAACGAGTGCTCTTCGTGGCCGCAGGTGTTTTAGTCTTGCACCAATGGAGTAGATCAACTCTCTTTTGCTTTGAATTATTAGTTAATTCTTTAAGACAGCAACAAGAAGTATCAATCCCTAAGAGCGTATTAAACTTTTGGTAGGAGTAAATGTGGAATATCGTTTTTATGAATTCTTTCTCTGAATAAGCAACAAAATAGGGTATAAAAGAGTTAATAAACGTTGAGTGTTATTTATTCATAATTTAAAATTAAATCTCTGAATCTTCTAAGTTTGTTCGTTTCATTTGTAACATTCATTAAATTGACGTTTTTTTCTACGGGCGATAGATTGAATACTTATTTCTTAAGAAAAAAATAGTTATGAAGGGACTTACAGAAGAACTATTAAGGCAAGAATTATAAACTAAAGTTAATACATTTAACATTCAGGAAGGTTGCATTTGTCAAACGTGGCCTAAACCAATCATTTTAAAGTCGACAAAATCGCCGTTCAGTGTACAGGGTCGTTGAGGTAAATCCGGAATTTGTTTATGAACTGCCCTCTAGCGGTTGTTGAGTGCATATTTGCGAATAGGTTATCTAATGTGTAGCTCATATCGTCACGAGGCGCGCGCATATAGACACGTTACAACAAGCAACAACATGAGCCGGGAACAAGACAGAAGAGCAGCGATCCTTGAGTCCCTTCGTGCCGGTAAATCACCAAAGGAGATTATTGAGTGGTTATCTTCAGTTGTTATCTTCAGGTCAGTTGAGTGGATGCTTCTGAAGTGCCCACCGTCATGCACACCAAATTTCCAGCAGCGGTCATAGTCCTTGGGGTTATCAGCAGCGAAGGGGATGTTATGCCACCTCATTTCTTTGAAGAAGGTCTCAGAATCAACGCCGATGGATACATTCACGTATTGGAAACGGTAGTCAAGCCCTGGATGGACATGGTGGCCGCCGGAAGAGATTATGTCTTCCAGCAGGAAGCGCCAGCCCACAAGTGGAGAAAAACCCAAGCGTGGCTTCACAGTAATGTGCCCTACCACTGGACACCCGACTTGTGGCCACCCTCCAGCCCGGACTGCAATCCTCTCGATTACTACTTTTGGGGCGTAGTTGAAGAAAATGTTAACGCAAAATTTCATAATACCAAGGACGCGCTGAGAGCCACCATTACTGAACTGGTGCCCAACGTGGACAGGAAGGAGGTGAAACATGCATGCGGTCGGTTCCGGTCACGTCTTGAGCGAGTGGTGGCAGCTAACGGCGGCTATATAGAATAATTTCTTTTTATAACATATTTTCTATAATATTGCAAAGTTGTGTACAAAATAAATCCTTTTTGTTTGCGTTATAAGAGTTTTAATACTTGTGTCCCATTTTCCGGATTTACCTCAACGGCCCTGTATATATGGGTCATTCTGGTGAACATGGTACATTTCAGTTTTCAAAACTTTTTTTTTCAAAGTCATCTAATCCAACAAAACTTAATGTCAAATAATGGCAAAAGGGTTTAATTTAGCTGAACTATAAAAATTAATTAGCTCAACTTGGTATTAATATCCAATTTTCTCAGTTCTTTTATCAAAAATGAAAGATTTTGTCCACTCTGTTACACATTTAAAAACAAATTCAAAATTTTCAATTATGTTTCGAATTTTTTTTGTTTAATATGAACAAATGGAACATTTCTTTCATACAAATGCTTAAAATGTCATTGAAAAAAGCACATTTAAGTTTTATTGCTAATTATCTTATTCAAAAATACAAAATTTTTATAAATCATTTGCAAAAGTTAGATTATTATATGAAACAAACTTGAAACAAGATTGAAGTTGGATTATTCTAGTTAGTAATTGCGTAGTTCTATGCAAATTAACCTTTAAATTAAATATTAAAAAAAAAAATACAATCAAGTCAGGTAAAATATTCCTGTAACAGAGTGGACACTAGTATTGAAGATAGAAGTAATCTTTATGTTTAAGCAGAGAAAATATATAAACAATGTTTAATTTTATAAAATTTTGTATTTCATTCAATTTTTCCATAAATTTGTTAAGCTAAGCTTTTTGAAAAATATCAATAGCATAAGTGAACTTGTTTACTATTTCCATAAATATTGTCCACTCTGTTACACAGTGTAACAGAGTGGACATGTAACATAGTGGACAAATAAGTAATTAAAAATTTGTTTCTAAACCTAAACATAAAGTAACAGTTAAAATAGTAATACAAAAGCAAAGAGTAACTCTAAAATTACTGCTTTATACGTAATTTAGATTTTTTTTTAAATTTTAATTAGTAAAATTAATGTAACATAGTGGACATTTACTCAAATTTACTATCAGAGACAAAGAATGAATCTTACCTTGCTTGCTGAGTGTTGAATCCACTAGCGTTAGCTAAACATTTAGTTTTTACCATCTGGTCATCTCAAAAATATTGCTAGTTTTTCGTAAAAATAGTTTTTTTAATCTTTAATGACTGTAACAGAGTGGACATTTCAAAATTTGTAAACTGTCGGGACAATTGTAAATTCCCTGCATTTTCATTAAAAAAAATATTTTTCTAAAAAAAATGTATTGTTTAAATTGTTACAATAAAGGTGTTGCAATATAATTGAATTTTTTTTGTTATTGCTTCTAAGCAATTACTTAAATCACTTTTTAACTGTCACTGTTTTGAAGCTGGGACATCAAAATTTTGCTTTTTTGACTAACATAATTTTTTTTTTTAAAGTTCCTAAATCAAAATATTAAAAACAAAAAATACCTCATGATACAAAATTGTATGAAGAATAAAGAAAAAAATATGTTTTAATCATACTGACTATCAAATTTTCTGTAAAAAATCCAAAAGTGCTGGACATGAAATGTACCATTTTCGTCGGAATGACGCATATACGAAGTACATCCACAAAGTAACTTCCGTTTGGTAATAAAGAAATATTGTATACGGATACAGGAAAATATTTCTTCCTGAAAAATCTACCACTCTTGAACTACTTTTCTGCATAACTCCCAAAATTTTGCCGGAATTTGTCATAGTGTAGCACTAGTTTTTGTATATTTTCTTCATAAAAGGTTGCCATATGGAAACTTATTCTTTCAGCTCATCATCGTTGTTGAAGTGTTCCCCACTAAGGACTTCAGGTGCAAGAAGAGGTGGAAAACACTAGGCGCGAGGGCAAGGTTATAAGGAGAATGGTCAAACATCCCAGCGAAATTATCAGTAGGAGGTCTAAGTTAAGGTACATAATAAAGAGCTGTTAAAAATACACATTAAACGATTTTTAGTGCATATTTAACGAAAGTACTATAAGGCATGTAATGAAAATATAATGCACGTACATTAAAATTATATTAATTCATTTTATATGTTTTTACCACATTACCCCTTGCTGCAATGCGTAAACATTTGATATCCTGATATATAAAGATATATTAGCGAACTTGGAAAACTTAAAATGAATAATAGAAAGTACTAAGGGGGTAATCTAATGAATTCACGACCATCTCATATAAATAATAGCCGATGATAAAGTAGCCCGCGTGTTTCAACAATGAAACTCGCGCCACGGCATGATAATTTGATAATGTGTTTTGCTAACGTTTAACATGCAGGGAAATGCTTTATCGTGACAAGGCTGAACTCGATCCGGTAACACAACTGTTTTAATGTTAAGTCTCTCATTTTAGGAGAATAAAGAAATGTAAAAATGGTCAACAATGACCGCTGTTTACTAGAGTTAATGTTTAATCCACTGCAGTTAGGGTTAAACTGCCAAAATTAACTTAAATTACCAAACTATCAGGTAATCGCTGCGTTCAAATGTACAAAGAAGCAAATTTTCACCCGTCATTCCATGACGGACGACTTTCTAGTTATTAAATAAAAGGATTATCTGTACTTGTGTAAGAGAAATGTACAAAAAAAAAGTCTTTCATTCGTTACACTAAACGGAAGTAATGTATAGTAAAGAAACTGTAAGCTTAAAATATTTGAAACAGAATCCTTAATAAGATTATAGGCAATCATATAACTTCAAAAAACCTTTGTTAATGTCTGGCGTTCAATCATTTCATGTGTTTGTAAATGTAAACTTCCGAATAGAACTTTGCAGCAAAAATATCAACTTTATAGTGTATTTATATGCACTAAACAATGGTTACAAGCATAAAAAGATAGATAGACGGTTAATGTATGTATTAAGTTTTAAAAATTCCTGATGTAACTTCGATACATTCTTTAGATATATATAAATAAGATGGATCTACTTTTAATATTTGAATAAGTTACTGAGCAAATTCTTAAACTAATCGTTATAGAACAAGCGACTATGCTAATTTAAAATCTATTATCAAAGGAGTTCCTCTGCTTTTGTAAAACAACTTGTTCATTAAAGCATAATCAAGTATGAAACATATTTCTCAATTCCTAAACATGAATCGCGAAACTTTGGAACAATTGTAATTATGAAGAGGGATTTTTTCTGTATTTTCACGATTACCGTCAAGTTTAAGATTTGCATAATAAAGAGTGGATAATAATCAGGGTAAAGGAAAGCTAAATTAACTTCTTGTTCCCCAAAAGATTGTGTTATTCTCTGAGGCTTGTTTTCTGGGCTTAATAAAGATACTTGAACTGGGAGGTTTACTTTTGTGGCTAAAATCTACATTGATTTCTGTTGATTCTATTAGTTATTATTTGATGTCGGAACGAAAGTTTGAAAAATTAATTTAATGTGGATGCAAAATAACTTTTAGGAAAACTATATTTTCCCGGTCATTTAAAAATACTTTTTGTATCCATATATTGGATACAGATGAAGATGGCGTACCTTGAAACTAATTTCAAAAATTAATTACTCCAATCCTGATTGTTTCTTATATATTATATTTTATGAATGTAATCCTTTACTACTATTTTCTGACCATCCTATTGTGTTCCAAATCAAAATTAGCGATTTGGAAATCAAAAGATGTAACTTTATAAAACTATATGAAATGGTCCAAGGAACACCACACAGCTACCTAAGTCACCACAAGCCTCCTTAAGTTACATTTTAACTCACTGTAAAAAATGTGTGCTACCTTACTCCATAAAAGCGGTGGCAGGTAGCTGCTTCTACAGTAATGGAGTAACTCAACTGATAAAACTGGTGTAATGTTAAACATCGCTCATAACGTTACGCAAGTGTTATCATTTAAGTTACTCTATTGCTATGAAGGAAGCAAATCGCCAGAGTAAAGTTACACAAAGTGCTGAATGGTGCCATCGTATTTGTGGAGTAAGGTCACACACACTTTTTTTACCGTGTTCACTTGCTGTATAAAGTACCTTCAGGCATGAATGAAATTTGTTAAGTAGATATTAAATAGAGCAATTTCCCTGCAACTCATTTAAGATCAACTTAATAGATATAACACGTTTGTGAAGTGCACAACTTCTTGTATGATTCTGCTCTTCCGTTCAACAGGGTCCGCGGTAGTCTGATCCGTGAGGCGTCGGCCTCGTAACCGAAGGGTTCCGGATTTGATGCCAGCCGGTCGTCCTCCGTGTAGATTAATGGTGACTAGGATACGCTAAATATGTCTTCCAAGTAAATCAAAACTTCTTGGAATGCTGAACATAGGATTGCTTAGCTTCTGATCTGAATCGAAAAACAAAGCAGTCTTCAGGGTCCCATCCAACTGTTTAATCGACAAATAATGGTAGGTCTAGAGGGCCATAGAGTGTGATGAGCCATATTCCTTCAACAGCGATATCATTTTTCGTAAAACGCTTGACTATTTTTCAGAGACATTTTAACTGCAGATTAATCCATGGTTGAAGACTAAAACATTAGCCTGGATGTCAAAAATAAATATTAATGTGGACACAATGTGCTTTGGCATATTCCTTTCAACAGCGTTAACATTTTTCGTAAAATTTTGACTGTTTTTCATAGAAATTAACTGCAGATGAATCCATGATTGAAGACTTTAGAATAGATGTCAAAAATAAATATCAACATAGATGCAGTAGAAATCAAACAAAATCAATTTTAAATATCTAAAGAAGTAGCAAATTAAAGACCTGTCCCTCTTGCGGCATTCATTAAAACATCTAACTTTATGAAAAAGCATTTAACTTTAAATTTACCTGATTTGTTTCACAAAGTTAAATACTCTTCTTTGTTGTTTAAGATTCACAATATTATTTACAAACACGGTGCTGAAGATAAGAAGAAAAAAAGAGCACATGCCATGAAAACCGCACGCAATTCTTGGAAGTGGATTCAGACCACTTTTGCTGATATTTATCCACATACATCATGTTTAATATTTATTGCAATGAAAAATTTTCATAAACCGAACATACACTTTCCAATAGCATCCGAAAAAGAACATTCTTCAACAATATTTTAAAAAAATTATATAACTAATTAGGTAGCCTTAAATGGCAACACTTAGAAGCATAATTAAAGGGCCACATTCATTATTTAGCTCCTCATTCTCTGGAGTAAACTCGGAAGCAGCGCCGTGTACCGAGATATCATTTACCACTAGAGGCTTTTCCGTGGGGAATGTTAATAATGGAAAGTTTTCCCCTCCTTTTCAAGTCATTGAATAATGATCTTAAGTTCTTGTTTCGGTCTGGGAGTTGGATCGCACCTGGGATCGGGGAGAATAATCAATGGCATGCGTTGAACGTCGGTTCATTGCGCTGAATGAATCGAGAAACAGGTGAAATGAGTTCCTTATATCATTGTTTCTGGGAGTAAAAAGTTTTCACATTTGTTCCGTTGTTCAAGATTTAAAAAAAAAAAAAAAAAAAAAAAAAAAACTGATAAACGCATTTTGGTTCCTGTTTTATGTTTATCAATAAAAAAAAGGCCACATACAGTTTTTTTTTTTTTTGAGAAATTACGGATTGCATTTTGTTTTTACTTAACCGTTGAATGCCGTCCGCTTCCCTTGATTTTAATTTTCCCTGCTTATAATGCGGGTGCCCATTTGCCTTGGAATCAAATTATTTTTAACCAATTTTTTTTTTTAATGCTTATAATGCAGGCTTTCATGTGCCTCGGAATGAAATTATTTTTAAAGCTTCTTCTTGACTTTACACAATCTTTTTTTTACGCGAAAACAGTATCTTGCACACATCATCCAGCATCCAGCCTTTGCCGTTCATTTGAATTTTGACGTCTTGAGTTCAAGTATAGGTTGCGATAAAAGCCTTTTTAGAAACTAGATATCCATCGAGTAGGGTCCAATCGCAATTACGAGAAACATAATTTGAATTCAAGATCTGAAAATTCAAACTAATTTTTCTTTTGTGTGTGTGCGTGTGTATGTGTGAAATACAGGGGTAAAGGGAAATGGGGGAATTTAAAAAAATTACGCTTGCTTTTTGGAAATATTTTATCCATGTAGTAACAGATGTTGGCTATTCTTGGGCAGGCTATTCAAAATGTGATACTCATTTTGCAATATTTTGTTGTAAGCAATTTTTTTAGTAATTTTGAACAATAAAGATCTTGTGATAACCATTTTAAATGTTAATCGAATTTTTTTTCCCTTCATTTTTGTATACTTAATTTATGATATACTTTATACTTAAAATACTTTATAGGGGAAACAGCATAGTAAATGGCCAACTAATCGACCACATGGCTGTGGATATATAAAAAAATATTGTTAAAATTAATCTTTCACATTAATAAAAACAGGTTTTATAATAATATTGTGATGAATTTATGTTTTGTAATTAAAAAAAAAAAACTTAATATTGGGTAAAGAAAGAGTCTACAGTATGAAATCTTTCATTTTATTGTGTGGAGATGCTTACAAAAACCTATCTCTTAGTTTAGAATTTATTAAAAAGGTCAAACGGTAGTAATTACATAGTGTTAAGATTCCATAAAGTTAAATTTCCATAAATAAATAAACCCTGAAAAGTTCAAATAAAATCTAAGCACGTTTATTTGCCTGTAATTTGAATTTTCATAAAATAGAGTAATACCCTACACTTAAAATGCATATGGCACAAAATGAGAAAAGGTTTAAGCATTAAACAGAATAATGAGCTCCACTTTATGAAAGAAAATTACGAAACATTGACTTATTTTATGAATGTATAGGCATTTTTAAACTATTTTTAAACTAATGTGACGCTTTATCGTTTCATATTTTTATAACAAGTCTTGCGCTAATTTCAGCATCCTCAGCTTTATGATGGTTTAAAATTTCTAAACTCGAGAAAACAAAGCCATTCATTGGTCTTTATAAGCTTATTGGTGAACCGAAAAATCACTTCTTTTAATTTAGTATCACTGATTGAAAAATACTCTTGAAGTAGGAAAAAAAATCCTCTACTATTTCTTTCCTAACCTTTTGGTAAAATGTTGTATCTAAGTAAGTCATATTAGTAAAATTAGATGAATAGCAATTCATTGTGGAATTACAATTGACATTTGATTTAACTCGAACAAAACTGCTTTTTTTCCGGTCAATATTTAACTCTGAAATTACTTTTGGTGTCTAATTTCCTGCAAACAAAGAAAAAAACAATATTTTTAAATCCTACTAGTGTATCCTCACAGTAAGGGGACATCTTCACAGTAGGGGGATATCCTTACAGTAGAAGGATACCCTTACAGTAGAGGGAAACTCCTATTGTATACTCACTATCACGGCATGTTCACCTGATTCGATTGCACTGCGTTAAATTCCCCGATGGGTTATATCAATGCATATGCCGTATTACCCTGCGCTATCCGGAAAAAAGCGAGGTTGACCAGCTTGCCGGAAAATTCAAATTTTAGGATAATTTCAGGTTTATTTTGCAACAAAACAAAAGTAAAGTTCCCCATTCAGTACCAATCAGAAAGCAAACTACTGTAAGGAAAAAATAAATAAATTCCGAAAGTAATCTTTTTTGAAAAGAATGTGTATTGCGTATAATATGTACTTGTTACTTATGGTAGGTCATTAGTAATAAATTAAATTATATACCAATAATAGTAAAGTAATCAATTCAGAAGCAATCATCGTTACTGGGATTTGTTCATAATTGTTTTAAATAAATTATTTTAGGTTCTTTTTAAAGAGGTAAGTTTAATATTTATTTATTGAATAGATATGGCAAATTCTTTAGCACTGTCTTGGGGTGGTAACTTTCTGCTTAAATGTTTGCTTACTTAGTTTTAATTTATTTTTTATAAAACTATTCGTTGTTAAACAATATTTTTCTTTTTAAAATAACAAATGACATTGTTAGTAATTATTTTTACAAAATTAAACTGTTTATTAATATTAATAAGATATGAATAAAACTGATATTCATTTTTAAGCTCAACATTATTTTTCAGAGTATTATTTTTTTTTTCCTAACCGCAATTTTTCCGGCATGCCGTAAATGACCAGGCAAGTGTTATTGAAAATCTGGTGACCCCCGAATTTTGCGGCATGCCAGATAATGTGGGTTAATACGGTAAGTACATTATGTTTTGATAAACTTTTAAATAGTTTTATTACAAAAAAAAAATTATTAATTTAACTTGACAAAAATAATCATAGTAATTATTTTTGCTAACTAATAAATGCACTATTTACTGGAATTTAAGGTAAAGTCCACAAACATAAGTGAGTTACTCATAACCGATACACTTGGGATTTTTTAAGGGAGTAATTATTAATTCCAGTTAGTCAAGTATAATTATTATTATTACAGCTTTGTAATATTTTAAGTAATTTACATTTTATTTTTTCACTATTAGAATTATTCTGTATTTTAAATACATTTTGGTATTGCAATGAGAGTAACACTTTTTATTTTTCTTTATTATTATTATTATTTCATTTTACTTATTATTATGATTTCTTTTCTTTCTAAAACTATTTAATACTTTTTTTTTTTGATATTTTATTGTTAATATTGTTATTAAAATAATTTATTTATTTATTTGTTACTTTTATTTATTTGTTTTAAATATTTCTTTGAATTGATATTTTTACTATTATTTACTATTATTAATTGAAATATTTTGTCTTTTGCGTATTCCCTTTTCTTTTTAATGTAAGCAGATTAGTTTGGCTTGAATAAATTTTATTCCTTTAATTTTTTCTAATAGTTATTTTTATTAATATTTTTCTGAATTTTTATTACCATTTTAATTATTTCTAGGTGTTTAGCATTAAGGAAATCATTTCTAATTCGCAATTCTTATAAATTATTAACATAATCCTACATAACATAATAGCAAGAATATACATATAATAGCAAATGATCGAGTAACGCTCCTGACTTCATCAACAGTAAAACTTGCGCGACAGCATGATAATTTGAAATTTTTTTGTTCGTACATTCGATCATGGCCTTGCTTAATTCTTATAGGTTGTGACAATCGCTGAAACTCATGACAACAAAGAGGGTGGTAGAAGCAATCGCTTTTTTCCATTTACGTTGCCATTGATTGGTGGGTACACAGGATTGGGTAAAGCGCCTCTTGCTGTCAAAATGAGCGACATATGAAGTTTCGCATTTTTTGAGAATTTCAAGAGCAGGTCCTAATTGCATCGGTTTACACAGAAAAGTCAAAAAAGGTTAACGCCCGTAAAACGTCAGCGCCATCTAGTATTATATAAAGCGCAAAGAAAGCCACGGTTCAAAAATTTATTGCGCATGCGTCGTTTAACATATACTTCGTATTTTCATCATCAACATACAATATTTTTGTTGAAGCAACAAGCTGCACTTTTAAATCTCTATAACTATTAATTGGAGATGCTTACAAAAATATTTTTTGTGCTTCAGAATTTAAGTGAAGGCTCAAAAACATCAATTATAAATATTTTTATTTTTTCTCTACTGAGATTCTGAGAAAATGCATTCTTTTTTATAAGGGAAGTAAACATGACTGAATCTAAATTCCTTACCTCTTTAATAGAAAAGAAGTACTGCTCAAAGTTTTTTATTTTCTCGTTGCTCTTGATTTATTCTACAGAGTTCTTTGATAATGGAGGGTTTGTCCTTAGCAACCTGGAAGAATTAAGTAACGGCTTTCAGATCGCCAATGGTTGTTTAGTCAGTGGATGCACTTACACCTGATGTCAAGAAAAAAAAACTTTCTTCTATCTTTCTTTGTTGTACTTTTCCTTTATCCTATTTAAAAGGGAAAATGTAGTTTCAGTATGCACCTGTGCTCAAGACGTTATGCCTGTGGTTTTTCTTTTCATTTTTTTTCCTTTTTGTTTAGTACTATTGATTGAATTGGCTTTTACGTGAGGATTTTTCATTTGATTTTCCTGTTTGCAAGCAAAAAAAAAAAAAAAAGTTTCGAACACTTGTGCAGAAAAAGCAGTTGGAGAGTTGGTACAGAAAAATAAATTTGAATTTCAAAACTTCTTCACCGTCCTTTTAAATTAATTGTGAGCAAAATCTTTTCTTTGTATCAAGAATAAACTATTACGCTAATTTTTTAGTCATTTTATTCCTTTGATAGTCAATCTGGTGTTTAAAAAAGATTAACTTTATATACAGAAATACTTTCATTTTTGCTATAGCAGTCGGTTAATATTTTTGTCTAACGGCAAAGTGGTCTTGTAACAATAAAATTTCTCAAAGACATCCCATACATTTTAGACTAATTACTTTTCGTAGATGGTGGTTTGTGTTTTTTTAAGCAATGAAATGCCTGAGAAACGTACAGAAGACTGAAAATTTCATACCATTTGTGGTTACCGTTGATTTCTATACTATTAAAACCTGCGCACGTCTCTCTCTCTCTCTCTCTCTCTCTCTCTGTTAGTGTGTGTGTAGTGAAATTTTGAGCATTCGCCGATTCGGATACCGTTTGAAAGAGGGTATCCAGAAAAAGTCCATTACGCTGTTTCCTTTATCTTACCCTTAATTTGCTAGAAATATAATTGATAAATATACCATTAAAATCATCAGTTGTCAAACGGGTTGGCACCAAATTTGACTAGATATAGCCAATTCGACCACCAAACGGCTAAAAATTACCACTTTTGTCGCCACATTTGGCGGCATAATAGTCACCGGCAAAAGAATGGGGATTGACGAGAGAAGCGAGCAGGAAACGGAGTCTCCTTGTATTGAAATAATAGAGTATGATACATATTACTTTTTGTCATTTAATTATAAATATTTTGTTATGATTAGAACGTTTATAACGAACGAACCTATTCGTTCGAAATGCTCTTATTCATCGAAAATGATTTTGCAAGTATTTTTCCTTTTCGAAATATTAATTTGGAGGAAAAAAAAGAATATTTTTGGTCGTTCTACTGCTTGCTTTCAACTTTTCTCAGTCATTGTGTATCTCTTACTTATGTAAGTTGATTTTTTTTCTTTGCGTACCATCAACAATTTTATCTTGATCTTTCAATATTTGTCTGAGAATTAAAACTAAAGAGTTTGTCTGGGATTTTTCTCTTGCTCATCCAAAACATTCTCTCAACAGAAAGAATATTTTATCTTACTCTTTAATTTTTGACTTGAATATTTAAAAATTCTAATAAGTCTTACATTTTTGTCTGTTAATGCAGTCAATTTTTTCGCTTAATCATTATTCATTTAAATACTTTCTAATTTTTCTCTTGATTTTCAGTTTAAGCCCTCAAATTCTTTTCTTTGTTGATTGAATATTTTACCTTGAAATATTTTTTTTCCGCTAACACAGTTGAAATTTTATCTTAACCATTACTATTATTTTTACCCATTTGAAAATTTAATCACTTTGACTGTAATAGTTAATTTTTCATAGGTCCTTTTATTTTTAAATTTCATTAGTCCACACAAAAGTAAGTAATAATAGTTGTTGTGTCATTTGCCTTTTCTATTCTGTTATTATTTTTCTTCAACCATCGAATATATTTTTTTTATATAAAATGTGCTTTCACCTCTCTCTCTCTCTCTCTCTCTTTTAATTTTTAGAATTTTTCATTCATCACTAGAAATGAACTAGTTTACTAGGCTCCTACAGTAAAAAATATGTTTGTCTTTATTTTTCGGATTTTCCTCTTAGCCATTCAAAAAATACCTTCATGTGTCTTAAAACGCTGTCGTTAAATGCACTATTTTTGATTGTTTCTGAAAAATACAACACACGTTTGGTTTATCAAAAAATTTTACACTTTTGAATAAATTATATCTATTAAAAATGTACTTAACGATTAAGTAACCTTTATACGTTAGGGCTACTATTTTTTCAATCAAAAATGCTCGTATATATATATAATAGCCAATGATCGAGTAACGCTCTTGACCTGATCAACAATGAAACTCGTGCCATGACATGATACCTTGATAATATGGTTTGGTAATGTTTAAAATGCAGGGAAAGGCATTATTGCGACAAAGCTGAACTGGATCCGGTCAATTAACTGTTTTACTGGTAAGAATGACAGTTCGGGGGAATGTAGAAACGAAAAAGTGGTCAACCATTAACGCTATTTACTGGGGTTGAGGGTTAGGGTCCAATGGAGTTAGAGTTAAGATTTCAACTATAAAAATATCTATCACTAAACAGGCAATTGCTTTGTAAAAATGTAGAAGCAATTTTCATCCGTCATAACTAGCAGGGCGATTTTCTATTTAATAAACAAATAATAATAACTATTATTATTATTATAACAACAACTATAGATGCATTACTAAACCTAAACATGCATAAATGCATTGAGCATTATACGCATTTCAAAGTGACAGTCACTGTTTTGCCCCATGAAAACCAGAAAAAAAAAAAAAAACCGTCAACTATCATTGTTACTTTTCATCACCCGTTTACCTCTAGTTCAAAGAATAAACTCTATCAATTCATTGACGTTAAACGAGACCATTATTTTTTGTGGAAACTGGAAACTTTTCCTTACTCTAACTCAATTAGCTTCACGCTTCTCAAAGACTCTTTTGCTTTCTCTTATCGTTTCTGCCAACACATTTGTCCTTCTTTCTGAAACGGAACAAATTCTAGTCACAGTTACAGCTTAGGTCGTATTGTATTTCTAATTGAGCTAAGTGACTTAGAAAAAAGCTGTGTAATGTAAAAGTATTGAGGCAGCGATACGCATAGTTAGGCAATGCCATCGTCTTAATTCCAAAGCGAACATGGCATTTCTTATTTATTATGAATTTTAGATTTGAAATTTCTATTTCAAAAGAAAAAGCTATGCCTTGCAAGAGATCGCGTTTTGTATCAGCATCAATGTACTTGATTAAAAATAACTAGTTTCAATTCCTGTGCAAGTAAAAATATATTAGAAAACGTGCACTGTCAACAAAGATAGTAAAAATATTATTTGTACCTGAGATGCAGACTAACGCAAGTACAAAAAGTGCAAGTTTCAGTTTATTGCTGTTTTACACTATAGGACCAAAAGCATTGGGACACTTTTAAAATTCACATTTTTACGGATTTCTCGAGAAGTAAAAGACTAATTGCTGTGTTATTTTTTCCACTTAAAAAGTATACTCTAACTGTCATTTTACAATTAAAATTAATCCTGCTACTTATTTAGGGGATCAGCAGCAAAGTGAGAAAACGAAAAAAAAAAAAGGTTTTTGATCATTTTCAATTGAAAATAGCTGAGATAAGCTATAAATTTCAGAAATAAGTTAAAATTCTATAATTTTTTTTATTATTATTTTCGTAAAAGTATCTCTTACACCCATGGAGATATAAAGCATTTCTTTAAAAAATTCAAATTTTTTGAAGGTTTTCGGCTCATATCACGTAGAGGTTTTCGTCAAACGTTACTAAACTATCAGAATGTTTGACAGCGAATGAAAGAAACAAAATGCTTTAATTTGAAGTCAAAATATTAAAAATTTAATGAAATATGAACGTTTAAAGCAATTAAGTTTTCATTGCGCATGCGCGAAAGATAGTAATTTATAACGTTTATAATCCAAAGCTCAGATATGTCTTTCTTTTCATAAAAAATTTTACCTCAATATCTTTAAAATTAAAAAAGTTATCAGCGATCTAATGAGCCGAATTTCTATAATTCTTGGATAGGCGAAAAATGGTAAGGGATCGTTCGCAAACTCTGGCAACACTTTCCTGCTACCGTTGCAGAGTGATTCATGATAAGAACGGATTATTTGCGAACGATCCCTCACGATTCGTCGTCTAGTCAAGAATTATTAAAATTCGGTTCAGTAGATCGCTGATAACTTTTTATATTTTTAAGATATCAAGGTAGATTTTTTTTAATGAGAAGTAGGATATATCTGGGCTTCCGATTATGAAAGTTATAAATTGCTATCTTTTTGCGCATGTGCAGTGAAAAATTAATTGCTTTAAACGTTCATATTTCATTAAATTTTCAATACTTTAACTTAATAATGAATTCTATTATTATGTTTCTTTAATATGCTGTCAAATATTCTGAAAGTTGAGTAACATTTGACGGGAAGCACTTCGTGATATCAGCCAAAAATCTTCAAAAAAAAAATTGAGTTTTTGAAAGAAATGCGTATATTTCCGTGGGAATAAGATATTCTTTCACGAAAATATAAAAATAAATTCTAAATTTGTTTTTAACCTATTTCTGAAATTTCTAGCTTATTCCCATCTATGTAGAATGAAAAATGACCAAAAATATTTTTTTGTTTCCTCAATTTGTTGTTTGTTCCCGTAAATGAATAGTAGACTTAACTTTTTCGGAAAATGGCGGCTGGGGTATACCTTTTAACAGTTAACAAAAATTAACAATTGGTCTTTCATTTCTCAAGAAATCCGTAAAAATGTGAATTTTTGAAAGCGTCCCAATACTTTTCGTCATATAGTGCATATATGTGTCTCAGAGCCAGAGTGTCGAAAGGCCAAAAATTTCGATTTTACGTTTTTAGTGCATTTTATGTAGTAGCCTATTCCGCATTGAACCATGTGCACCATGTGTGCCAGTGTTAAAAGAGCGCGTGTTATTCTTTGTATGCGAAAAAAAGAAAAAAAAAACGTTTATTCTGTCTCCTGTAAAATTACTTAATTAAATTTGCATCCTTCTGACTCTGAGTTACAGATATGTAAAATCTTATTCCGCATCGATTGATCACATTGTATTTCTGTAAAAATAGTTATTTACCAGCACTAAAGAGCAGTAGCCTCATCCTTTGTATGTACCAGACGAAGGTTTTTTGCTCTCCTGAAAAGTAGCGATAGTGTGACTTAAGTTCGTCTGACTGTAAAGTATATATATTTCCGTTGAATATAACTTTAAAATTTGTCATATTTGGCTAACATATTTCGATTGAAAAAAAAAAGAGAATATACTTTTTATGTGGGAGCCAAGTGCTTTTACTGCTGCGTAAGCACAGTAATCTACCAAGTAACAGACGCTGCACTCATTTGCTTATTAAATAAATTGATGCCGTGGAAATTTAAATAACAGTAACTGCAAATGTTTCTTTTTCAGTTTCTTGCATTTTTGTCATCTAATGTACTTGAGCTTTATTGTAGAAGTTTGCTTATTTGACTTCCACTGAAAATAAAAAACGAAAAATAAGCACAACTCCAACTTTTCCCTGTTGTTATCATAGACTCCAAAATGCGTTTCTTTAAATATCTCAAAAACTCATTTCTGCAGTTACTGCCCTTTACTTTCTCATGGCAGTTTAATGTTACATTGAACGGAACCTAATTATATAATACATAAAGTAAAAATATTTTTCTCGTACACTTAAAGTTAACACATACAAAAGTTTTTTTAAACTTTGTAATTGCACACTTGTTTGAGTTTGATTTCAAAAATTAGTGGCATGTGTGTAAAAATTGCACATTCGTTCGTTACGCAACAATAGCAGCTTTTTTTTCTTTTGTTGAAAGTTCAAAGAACTAACAAGATGAGGTTTTATTTTTCCTTTATCTTGTATCCCGGTAGCAGAAACAGCGCGAAACTCCAACGTACGTCAGAAATTCTTGAGAAAGTCTAGAGACTCTTTCTTAAAGACAGGCTTAGAAAACTAAAAATTTAAAGGGAAAAAAAAGCAGGAAGAAACGAATCAAACAAAGATTTGAACCATATTTAGTGTGGTTTAATACTAAGTAAACTAAAGTCAGACCAAACAACGTAAGTAGAAGCGCAAATTTGTAAATTACAGCAGACACGTGTTTCGGCGTTACAGGGAACGCCTTTTTCAATGCAAAAATAATGAGCTTATGGATGAAAAGACATCCAACAAAAGATGGCTTTTGTCGGATGTCTTTTCATCCATAAGCTCATTATTTTTGCATTGAAAAAGGCGTTCCCTGTAACGCCGAAACACGTGTCTGCTGTAATTTACAAATTTGTGCTTCTACTTACGTTGTTTGGTCTGACTTTACTATTCAGCACAAAGGTATTTATTTATCGTACTAAGTAAACTCTCTACTTAGTGTTTTAAAGTTCATCATCTCCTTTTTAAACACGTTTATGTGTTTATCGGTAAGCTACCACCTATAAAATAGAGCTAAGGCAGAACTGCATGCACTATATACCAACAGCCCGGTTACGTCATCCAGATAGTGTAGTTTCGTCTTTGTTGTGAACGAATCAGTCTGAAATGTACCGTAATCGAATGAGAGGCAGATACCATCTCAATGAGACTGAGAAAGCGATTAAACTAGTAGCTAAAATAAATTTGGTACACCGGCGAGGGTTCTCGGCAATTGTACTGCTGCTTAGAACACGAATTAAGTTTAATCGTAAATATAAATCAGTACCAAGAATCGATTAAGGATAAGATGATGGAACTTGAATACTAGAAGTACACGCTTCCTGTGTGTATCCGAGAAAACGTTGTAAAAATCTTTGTTCACTGAAATTCAGAATTACACTTTCTACAAAAAACGTATTTTTTCTACCCAAAGGATGAATTAGTTTGAAGATTTTCTCAAGAATCTACGGTGCACGTTACTGCTGCTACCGGGTATAAATTGAGCTCCTAATCTCCGAATTTTCATTTATGCCACTTACATTACTTTTTCTCATTCAAAAAAATATATAATTGCGTAAAGTGAAGTAAAAGAGTAATCAGTCACGTACCTAGCACGGATGACTCCCGGGGTGGTAATTTGTGGTGGGAACGCCCCTCCCCCACTCTACATCACCAAAAAAATGAAAAAAAAAGGAAAAGTAATATAATTTTGAGTTATGTATTTTTCATAAACTAAAAACCAATATATAGGGTGTAATCCCCTACCCTATTATAGATGCTTTTACATTTGATAAAATATATATGAATTAAAATATTTGGGACTTTTTTTTTAGAATTGAAGTTTTTATATTTTGCATAAACTCTCAAATTCATTTTGAGTTCCAGAAAAGTGAGCTGCCCCCCCCCCCTCTCTTAGTGCCACTTTTGAAGGTAAGTCAAAAAAATTACTTATACTGCGTAAACAGGTAGTCGATCTTGTTTACGGAGATCGACCCTTTGTCATATAAAATGCTTTTTCATTAACTTTTGTGTTTTTTTTTTACGAAAAGTAAGACGACGAATCACGTATTCAGCGTCATTAAACTAAAAGTTTTCATTTCATTGTAGAGCCAATTTTGTTTTGTACTACATAAAGAACTACTCAAAGGAACCACTACAAGAGTAGTGAGTAAAAAACTACAATTTATTCGTACACAGCATAAAAATGTGTTATTTTTCAAGCGGAAATTGTGATTTAAAAACAAAACTCCTGATAAGAATGTAACTGCTTTACTCCCTAATA
The DNA here is from genome assembly GCF_026930045.1 of Uloborus diversus. NCBI lineage: Eukaryota > Metazoa > Arthropoda > Arachnida > Araneae > Uloboridae > Uloborus > Uloborus diversus. The sequence goes on from NC_072736.1 coordinate 115,797,301, forward strand.
ACTTGAAAAGTTTTAGCATTTAAACTCATTTTTTTTAAACGACTGTTAAAAAATTGTGCTCATTATGTGCTCTTTTATGAATAAAATAAATATAAGAATTGGTCCTAGTCAGCTACTATAGATAGAATTCTTCGACAGGATAATCTGGTATAAGATAATTGAATTTAGTAGGTTGATTGATTTAAATTTTTAAAAAATAAATTCCACACGATATTGCTTTAAACTTTTATTATTATTTTCTAGATTTTTTATTCAAATATTTTAATCTTTCAAATTTCAGACTTTTTTTTTTTTTTTACAATCATGTTGGATAAACATATAAATCTTTTAAATAGTTGAACTTGCAGGAAGTATTTTTAGCAGCTTTTAAATCGTCAAGTAATGAGCGAGGAAAAAATCGAAAACGCAAGTCAAAATAAATTTTAAAAGAGAAATTATATATCTCTCTGTCCTTTCCTGTTAATTCTTACAAATTAGACGTGAATGAGGATGTGAAAACTTAGAAACTTTCTTCAAGAAAAATACATATGCTTACATAAAAAAGGGGGGGGGGGCAGGGGTACCAATTTTGATATTGAAAATGAAAAGCTGTTTAATCTTCTCAAACAAATTCAAAAAGCATATTCATCAGACATAGTTTAACATACTAATAGCTCTCTAGAAGATGGAAAAATATCGTTTAATCCGAAAGTTGTTGAAAGCTTATTTCTTAAATGGCGTCTTTGCAATCAATTTTTTCGATATTTTTCAGAGGAAACGTGGGGGATTTAAAAAAAAATCCATATCGCTGTACCAATGATTTTAAAATGAATGCAAAAGAGGAATTAGATGAAATTTCCTCTTATATGATGCAAAATATATACGAAATGGATCTAAGCCAAATATGTTTTCAACTCATCATTTTCGGTTAGACTCATTTTATAAATAGTTTTAATTGGAAATGATAAATACGTGGGTTTCAGAGAGTTTTGCTTTTAACATATAAAAGAAAAATTTTGCTTATATCCTTTCATATCTGCTTGATCAAAGACTGATGGAACTTCTGCAGAAAAATCATTTCCTCAAACTGAAACATTAATCCATTGAATTTATAAAACTATTTCTTTTTTTAATAAAAGTACTCTTAATGAGATGGAAATATGTAGCAATATTCGTTGCTTTTCATTTCGTCTCTTTTTTTTTTGTGAACATTTTGTATTTGAAATGATAAGATATGTTTGCAATAGTACTTCAATGTTTTTTACACCAAATAATTTTAATTTCAAAAGAGATAGTGTTATTTAGAGAGATAGTGTTAGTGAAAAATTTTAGTATATCTTAAATTTTCGTTTGAAAGAAAAAAGTTTGCTATATATTCAAAGCAGTAGATGTATCACATTCATATTGATGGATAATTTTTCAAAATCAATTATTTATTGCGAAAGTTAAAGTTTTGAGCCGTTTTTAATCTTTTTTTTTTTTTTTTTACAAAAATACCACTTTTCCGCAATACATATTTAGCCAAAGCGTTAGCACTTCGTTAGGGAATATTTTCAACATGTATTAAGAAATTAATCAGGTTTTACCCAACTAGTTAGCGTGATTTTTCAAAATTGTTTTAACACTTTAATTACATTATGGGACACATTTTTTTAAAGTTGTAACAGGAGCATAACACCATGACTTAGATGAAATACACCGCCAGCTCAGTCATTTCTAGCCGAGGACTGCAGTTTCGTGCTTATTAGCACTCATTAGCCCGCCATAGGAAACTGACAGAGCTGGAGATGGAAAGCTACCAGTTTGTTTGGCACTCTTGGCTTCCTTAAGAGGTTTTCCATCTCCAGCTCAGTCACTTTCCTATGCCGGGCTGATGAGTGCTAATAAGCACGAAACTGTAGTCCTCGGCTGGAAATGACTGAGCTGGAGGTGTATTTCATGTACTTCTGCTTTAGCCCTGGCTAATGGGCGGTAATTTATTGAATATACCATGATTCAGCTTTTATTTCTTGTTTCTAGCATAAGTATGTTCTCTTTTTTAGCATGGGGTTTCACTAAAAAATCTAAAAATCTAAATTTTGGATGGAAGTTTTTTTTCTCTGCATGTTAAAAAAATCATTTCAAAGAATATTTGGGGAATTTCTTTTTCATTTGTTGTTTAAACAGCAAAGGAGAAAACTTCAACAACATCAAAACAATGATTTTATCACTTTTTATAAATAGGTTTATCTGTGAGCTATATTATTTTTTTTCGCAATATTAACGACTGCTATTTTGGAGCATTATTAAATCTCCCACTATGATTATCATTTTGTGTTAGTTTTAAATACAGGGTGGTTATAAAGTAACGTGGGGTGTTTTGAGCCATCTGGCAAGTGAAGTATTGGGCAAAACATTGTCAAATGTCATGGGCGTACATAGCAGACCATGGGATTTTGATTTCTACAATAAGAAATAGTACCAACAATCACCTCAAGGGGAAATTTTGGCGCTGCTCCTTTTCAACGCCAAAATTACAACAGTGACGAACTTTGGTAGTATTTTTTTTTTTAATTTAAGAAATCGAAATCCCGTGGTCTACTATGTACGCCCATGAAATTTGGCAAAGTTTCGTCTAATACTTCAATTACTAGTTGGCTAAGTCTAATATATAAAAAATAAAAGTATTTATTATTTTATAGTTATCTTTCGAAGTTTTCCAATTCTTATTCAATACCTAAATATCCTTCGACTGAATAATAAGTTCTTTTTTTCTCTCCAGAAATAAGGAACTGCTTGCACCTATAAGTCTTTCTAATAACAGCTTTTGTTAGTTCAGTTTGCATTTCTATGTTTTTTAAATTCTAGTTTCTGTGAGTAATATTAATAATTTTTAGAACTTTTAAAATTTTTGCCCATATTAATCTAGACAAATCCCTTAAAGTGCCACATGTCCATGTATCCATAACTGAAGAGAAAATGTTATGAAAAAGAATAATTTTCACTACGTTATTTTTAACTACGTTTATTAGACTTCATCAGCAGCAATGTTCCAGCGACAATCAAACAATTGAAAGTGCTAAAGCATATGTTGTAAGGAATCTCTTTTAAAACACGTTTTTAAGAAAACAAAAGTATTGAAATTTTTAAAATAATTAAATGATTGCGGTAAGAATATTAAGAGATTATTTCATTATTTTATAAACAATAGGTAATTATAATGAGCTTTGCTCAATACTAATACAATAGCTTGGAAGCCGATTTTCTGTTTGAATGCCGATGTGATGGTGCGGAGGCGACGCACAGTGGGCCAAAAGCGCTTAAAAATGTTTTTAAACAACTATTGCTTGCATGTTTACACAGGCATGTTATTATGGAGTTTTTTCGATTTGTTTCTGCTCAATGTCCAAAGTTCGCAGGTTTACGCAGCTAATTCCTTTTCAGGGTCTTTCTAGAGACTATTTATGACTTATTGATATTCATTTTTAAGAGGACATAAGATGACATTTTTTGTAGAGTCTTTTGAGAAAAAAAAAAACTTGAATTTCCTAATTTTCGGTGCTTAGCAGAACTGATTTTCGGTTTGAGAATTCGATTACTCATTTTTTTTCGTCTGTTACTATCGTTGGACACGAGAGAAATCAAATATACCCGCCTTTAACAGGAAAAACAATTATAGACTGCTTAAAAGCAATTTTTGTAAATTCCCACACTCATGGTTCTTCAATTTTCTAAAGGCTCCCTTCATCTTTGTAGTAGACGAAAGGCTTTAAAATTCCAGTTCTGATTGCCTAAGAGGTAAGCCTGTGCAAATTTATCAATCCACAATTCGTTTAATATAGGGGGAAAAAACCCATTTGTAAGCGCCTTTTGGCGTTTTCGCCCCACTGTGCGGCGGTTCTTCGGTTTACAAGCGGAAACCTACGCGTCTATTAGTTTTAAGGGATGCCCGTTTGTCTTTACAGGTGTTTATTAGCCTCTAATATAAGACGAGTGTCGTTGAAATAAGCGAAGAACGCACAACAAATGTTTTATTTTCTTCCTCATACACATGGACTCACCTTGAATTACCACTTGTCAATTCCATGTCAAATGTGGATAGACAATAGCTCAAGTAAATGGTCATGAAGATCGTGGGTGATAGGTTTGAAACCAGCAGATTAAAGACAATTTGCGAGTGTTAACTTTGACTAAAGAACAGTAAATCTGTCCCGATTAAACTTCAAGTATTAATAAACCACTTTTGAAAATCAATACATCAGGGGTGCCAGATTAAGGTTTGCTCGGTTCATGAACTGAATCAAAACTATCAAAGCGTCAGTAGATGGTGTGCTATTCAATCGCATATTGTCTGAGTGAGGTAGAATTTCCCACTAGTGAACCTCGTTGAAATGAAAATCGTACTTGTCTGCCTTAAATCGGTAACAACTTAGACTGAGTTTTCCCGTGGTGTTATAGTCACAACATTCACAACGTAATACCAGTCTAATAGTTTCAAGTCAAACAAAATGAATTATTTCTATGGGATGTTTTCACTACTGGTAATAAGGAACACAATGCTCACAACACAATGGCTTTCACGATGCCACTTTACACGATGCGACAGGAAACTCCAGTGAAAGAGCTACAAGAGAGAGAAACTATGAAAAAAAACTGATAGTGTTGATCGCAATCATAGGTGCAGTATTTATTAGATTCATTACTAGAAACTGGTTCAATGGACAAACGAGACCCTCTAGTCAACCGGCAAGTATCTGGAAATGCTATTCAAAAAGGAACATCCTGAGTGAAATTAAAAATAAAAAACCTAATTGTTAAATGTCTAATCAAAGAACTTCAAATTTCAATAGACGAGAAGAGGATGTCCTTCTTTTATGTGACACAAACAACTTTTGTCGATTTACTTTGGAGTTTCACTGATTCTCCTGCGCTGTGGTGGTGACTAGAGGTTGCCACTACCAGGGTTGTGTGTCTAGTTAAACCTCCTTCACATGACGTGACGTAGTTGAGTCAACTTTTGAAAGGGTGGTTTTCAACCTGTGTACCAGATAGAAAAGTGAAGTGAAAAAAAAAAGGAATATCCCTGCATCTTTCACACGACATTTAACACATCAGTCTAATATGCGCTACCTTTCTCGTCCCAATGAGTTGAATCAACCTGTTAGTTGCATCGACTCATCGGGACATTGCCATTCGAACGCTCTACACACGAGTAAGCTACTTGAGTCAACTCTGCGCAGTTTTAATGGCGTGGTGTAGCAGCTTCTCGTTTAAATTCGGCATATAAGAAGAAACGTTGTTTCGACTAAGTTGTCTAGTGTGAAGACAACGAAAAATGCCAGTCAACTAGTTGACAGGCAACTTTTCAAACAGTTGATTCGCCTAGTCTAGTGTGTAGGAAGCCTTATACTACATCTATTAGTCGCAACTGTGAAATCACGTATCCCTTTTGCTGCCGACATTGATCGCGGAGTAATCCTAAACCGGAATCTTATCTTTTAGATTGTTTTGTAGTACCATTGCCACATCCTTTTCAAAAATGCAAAATGACAAGTAGTTGCGTAATAAATTTAAAAAGTGGGTGCTCTGCGATGGTAGTGTCCTTGTTTAGGAAAGAAAAATGCATTTATTTAAAATATTTTTGTTTACTGAAAGATTGATATAGGTTTTTTTTAGGGCTGCGGGGCTTATAATACCAGTTACAAGTAACATTAAATTTTGTTCACATTTTCTGGAATAATATTAAACATTAAACGTGTAAGTATGATCGCTAAAGAAAGTTATAATTCATATAATCTCAATTTAATGAATTTCCTTGTACATGTACCAAAGATATTTTACTTATTTACTTCGAATATGTAATACATTTTGATTTTTTTTTGCTTAGATTGTGTGTGTGTGTGTGTTTAATAATACATTTTTAAAATCATGTTTCATTACTTACAATTACGGACATTTTTTATTGCTTACAGATTCCCTTTTATGATCACTATGTACAACATTTTTTAGCCTTTAAAGTAATTGGATTTATATTTGTTGGTTTTCCTTTTGTTTTATATGTTACTGTTAGAGTATAAAATCCATTATTTTATAGAATACCTAGTTATTTCATGGTATAACTGATCGTGTCAGTTAAAGTGTAAGACTCACTTGTATTTCAGGGTTTAACTAGTTATTTCATAGAATCGCGATCTGCAGCCCGTTGAAGTGTAAAATAATCTGTATCATATGCCTTGTACGACAAATACATTCACCTTCCATCCCTATGTTACTCCGAAAATGTTCGTGTAAAACCCAGTTTGCCAATAAAATATGTTTTTGTTTTAGAAATAATGTTCTTTGTAAGTTTAGTAATAGTTGTTGTAACAAATGATTTTTTGACACGTTTCCATAAATACCATATATATGCTTCTTAAATTAGATAAATTGCTTCTTTTACATTTTAATTGTCTATCATTAGTTAATTGATAGAATACCTATAGTTATTTCATTTTAGATAAATTGTTTATTTTACACTTTAACTGTCTCTCATTAGTTAATTGATTTAATCCCTAGTTATTTCATAGAATAACTAGTTAAAGTGTTAATAACATATTACCCACTTTGATGGACACGATCAGTTAAATAGTTGGAATAACTAGGTATTCTATAAAATAACTGCATTATATACTTTAACGGTAACAATTACACTTCGCTCCTTTCATTTAAAACGAGTAGTCAGTACAGTGAATAATGAATATAGTCTGGAAGTTGTGCGAACTATACTTGTTAGAAGTAGCGATAGATTATTATCATCATATAGATATTTTAAGAAACTCTAAAAGTCAAATGCAAAGCTAAGTAAAGAGCTTCTTAAGAGGAAAACAGAAAAATGTTTATTTAAAGATGTAACTATTACTTCTAAGGAAATACTTCAACTGAACTTTTAGTTTCATTCTTATATAAACATGAGTGCAAACTGTACTTTATTCTGTCTATGAGCAAAAGAAAAGCTTTGTACCAAAAAAATGTATATCAGTTCTAATTTACTTGGAAGCTTTCAGCACACACATCTACCGGAAAAAATATTTTCTCTCTAATAGAAAAAAAAATGAGTGACATTTTCATACAAATGTGATCGTCTGAAAGTATGAGTTCAGTTATATCTCTTATTTAACTCATTTGATTCACCAGTAAAGTGTTTTTAAAACATTTGCATGCTTATAATTTAAGTACATTTACAGATTTAGAAGTATTGAAGCACAACGGCATTTAATACAGAATAAAAAGAGAAAAAATCTAAGGATGTCATTAAATTTGAAACTGCGTAAAAAAACTACACTATATATACCACGAAAAACCTTGGAGCAAAAAATCCAATGATAACATCTAATTTGTGTTCTTGTACTCAAGACGAAGTTATTACTTTAAAATACCTAGTTATAAATGAATAATATATTGTATTTTGGAATCAAAATGAAACAAAATATTTTTAACGAACAGATTGCCAATAATTCTAATGCAATTCTGTTCGAAGCACTTTGAATTTTATTAAAGAATTTTTAAAAAGATAAGGCATAATGGTACGCTCGTAATGGAAAATTCTTTGAATGATTTATTTAGATTTAATTAGTAATTTAACTCACTTTTAGCTTTTAATGCAACTAAATAAAAATATCATTTTGATTAACTATTAGTAAAGTAGAAAATGAGAGGTTTTTTTTTTTTTCAATTTCATGTTGTCGGACTAAAAAAAAAAGAAGAAAAGTTAAAAGGAAATTTGATTCCTGAAAGATAGCGGGTTTCTTTAGCGACAATACATTACCCGTCATAGTACAAACGTTTTTCTATCTATATGTATATATTATTTAATATTATGTACTAGCAAACATACCCAGCTCTTCCTGGGTCAGTAATGATATTGAGAAAAAAATTATACTATCTTTTATTTATATTTTTTTAGCTGTGTCTCGCGGTTTCGAGCCGCGTTAGTAAGACAACAATGTATTAAAAAAACTATTTTAAGTACATCACGCTACGATATATATATATATATATATATAGTTAAAAAATTGCACACCCTTATCCACATCGATGTTTTCCGTTAAATAAGAAAAATAAGATTTCAAAAAAAAAAAAAAAAATCAATAAAACATGATTGAAAACCTTTGATTTAAAAATAATTAATTTTTGAATAAGCCGGGTAATGCATGCTGAAAATATCCTCGCCCGCAGCCGGGTTCGAACCCGAGACGCCAGAGCTGCTGTCCCAGCGCTTTATCGACTGAACTATTCGCGCAACAAAAGTTCGAGATATTGATGCAACAAAAATTTCTATCATAATTATTATTGATTCAATTTCAATTCATTGCTACTTCACTCCTATTAGTCATAGCGTGATGCTATATAGCCTATAGTCGTCCTCAGTAAATGGACTATTCAATAAAAAGACAATTTTTCTATTAGAACCATTTGTTTCTGAGATCAGCGCGTTCAAACAAACAAACTCTTCAGCTTTATATTATTATATAGATTTCTAATCGACAATATTTAAAATAGGTAAAAACCAGGGCTGCGGTGTCGAAATTGGTGTCGGCCCGATTTTGAGGTAAAGGAGTCGAGAATGAAACGCTTTAAAACTCTAAAAGTCAGACTCTGAATCATTCATTTTCCTTCCACTCCGCCAAGGCTGCGCATTTATTGACAGAGTCGTGATGTTGAAGTGGAACTGATTATGGGGTAACAGAGTCGGAGTCAACGGCTCTTAAAATCTAGTAGTCGAAGTTGGAGCCAGATTCGGTAATTACACTTCAGACTTCGCAGCCCTGTAAGAACGCAGCTGTAAAAACTAAAGATGCAGTTGATTTTAAATAAACATTGAAAGTATCAATGGCAACCCAAAACGAAGATATTTGTTATACTAAATCAAACTAAATATTCAACGGGAGAAACAGGGAGTGATATTTTCCATTATCAACAGCTAAAACGTAATCTGAAAAGAAATAAGTTGCAATACTGAAAATTTCATGCATGAATTGATTCAGCTATATGCTGTATGAAAAAAAGCTGATTTGACTTCACATATCATGAATTACCTACCAAGACAAAAATTATTCCGAAAAAATTTAAATTAAATAAAAGTAATGAATTGTTTAAAGGTTCAGATGAAAAAATATTCTATCTTCAGAATCTAAAAATAATATGTTTTTTCAGAATTTATCTAAATTTATCTTTTAAAATAATGCATAAAGGCTTACAGCAATTGTTTACGACATTCCATAAAAGTTTCAAAGAATTATTTATTTAAATTGAAAAGTATTGTAAATTCTCCAGGGAATAGAAAATAGGTAAAAATAAAAAGTTGTTTAATATCACTGCTACTCTTTGCATAAAAAATAACTTATTATTTTCACTTTAATTTTTTGTCACTTCGCACATTTTCTCGTCTAAACATAAATTTGAGCCAGGTAATTTCAGATTCTCTCATGCCAGTGTTATACAGTGGTGGAAAAATTTTAAACTCAAAGTTTTTTTTTTTTCATTACTAGGGGGCTCTGCCCCCTGTTCGTTACTGCGCACCAACCCCTGAAGATTGCTTCGCAATCTTCCTTGATTCGCAAAGATTTAAATTGTCAATTAGAAATAACAGATTTAAAACGCATTATGAGATTACTTTGGATCAAAAAGTAACCCCTTTCCCGGTTTTCAAAATAACTTGTACCAACTTGCAGAGCCGTAAGGGCTAAGATTCTTTTGAGCATTGCAAATTGTTTCAAGTTTTTACGCCAGCTATGCGGTAATATTTTATAAATGTAAAAACGCATGTTGCTTATTCTTTTGTAGGACAAGTACAGCAAGGTTCGCAAAGTTCAAAACGAAAACTAGACTTTTTAAATGCCATGAAATTCCTAAAGCTATTTTCTATTATAATTCGTTCTTTTAGGTGTAACAAATTCGTTTTTAAAATGTCAAAAGAGACTAACTACAAGATAAATTTCGTGCAGGAAAAGGAACAAACTATTTTAGATTAATTTTGCAGAGACCTCTGAACTTAAAAATGCAAATTTTCAATGCACAATGTTACGTTGCTAAAACTTCAACCTTGACTGTCAGACATTTTATGCACGTTAATATTTCATATACGTAATTCCATTTTTTAGCCGTTACCGTTTGAATTTAGTAATTATTTTTTTAAACAAAACTTACATTTCAAGCACATAACAGTTTCTTAACTATATAATAATAGTAACAATATTATTATTATTACTGCACTTTAATATTTTAAATCGACAGAACTCGCGTGCTATACTTTACACAACAGGTCGTGCGTGGAACTTGTAAGACATTAAATCAATTATTTTTTGTTAATTCAACTATTACTTGTCAATTTTAACAAAAACTCATTGTAAATTTGTAAAACAGATATTTTTAAGCAATAAAGAACAACTTGAAGTACTTTGAAGTTGTAAACACAATACATTTAGGTTTTTTGGATATGGTCGCCAGTTGGATTGCGTCCCCAGTTGCAGATTTCTTTCCCAGAAATTAATGTGAATTTTCATCAAATGAAACACACCAACTTCCTCTCGGAGCTTTTGAAAGAAGACTTTTAGAAATTATGCTTCTGAAGCTCCGGTTCGAATCTGGTGAATTGGACGCTTGAAAATGTAAGGTTTCATGTGACGCGGGTGACTCAGGACCCCGTGCGACTTCTTCAGAGATAAGTACTTTAGATTTTATTTTTTTATCGCTGGAATTATTGAGAAATTTAGATATAACTTTGTATTTCTAGGTAAGTGACGTTGATTTTTCTTCTTTATTATTTCATTTTACTTATTATTATTCATATATTCTTTTCTTTTTTTCAGTTGCTCATTGTCTTCCGTTGACCGTTGAACGACGTCGACGTCGGTCCTTTGATTTTATTTTTGTATGCTTATAATACAAGCGTACATGTGCGTCCGAGTCGAATTATTTATAAACGAGCTTCTCTACTTTACACACTCCTTTTAACGCGAAAACAGTATCCAGCACATAACATCCAGCATCCAACCCAGACATTCCTTTGAATTTTGACGACTTCAATTCAAATTATTGTTGTGATAAAAGCTATTAGTAGAAACAGTAAACTCAACGAGTAGGGTCCTTTCGCAATTCGTGATTAAGAAAAACATAGTTTAAAGTCAAGATCTCAAAATTCAAACTAATTTTTAATAGTAATTTTTATAAATTCTTTTATTTACATAGTTTTAAAATTATTATTGATTTTTCTTCAATTGGTTACTTTCATTTAGCTTTAATGCTCTATTTCATTAATATTACTATTTGTTTATTGCTTGTTAAGAATGTGTTAACAGTTGTATTTGTTTTTACTGAATTTTATATGTTTTATTAACTTTTGATAGTTATTTTTATAACTGAAAAATTTGCCCGTCAAACTATGACGAAAATTTGCTTCTGCATTTGAACGTAGCAATTGCCTGTTCAGTGATATTTTGATAGGTAAAACTTTAACCCTAACTCCAGAGGATTAACCCAAAACTCCAGTAGATACCGTTAACTGTTGACCATTTTTTCGCTTTTTCACTCTCCTGAAATGACGGTTTTACCAGTAAAACAGTTGAGTTTCAGCCCTATCGAAATAAATAATTTCCTTGCACGTCAAGTGTTACCAAAAAGTATTCTTAAACTATCATGCCGTGGCGCGAGTTTAATAGTGTTGAAGTCAGCGTTACTCGATCATTCGCTATTATATAAATCATAATTAATTTTGTGTATATCTTTTTATTTAATTTTTTTTAGATGTTTAGTATTTCAGAAACTAATTCAAATTCGCAACTTAATTTTTATAAATTATTAAATGAATAGCCTTTAAGGCTCGAAAAAGCATCATGCATTGATTTAATGTGTATGCGTAGTTTAACATGCAGGGAAATGTAGCTAAGTGAAATAGCGTGGCAAAGTGAAATGGTGAAAATTTACTCCACTTTAATGCCATTACCTAGTAAAATTTTAAATATGAGGCAGTGAGAAGCAAATGGATTAAGTGGCAAAATTAAAAAATAATAGATAACCTTTACAAATAGTAGGGGAACCTCTCCTTTGTCTTGGGGAAAGAGAAAGTACTAGTAGCCCTGTTAGGTACTGCTGCATAGCATGATTTAGAAAAAAAAAAGCAATTAAAACCTACATAAGATGTTATCTTTAAACGCGTTTTATTCGAAACTTGAAAATGTCCACTTACACCCCTTTGCATCTCACTGTCTCATATGTCGTAACCTACGTAGTCTATTCCAGTCAAGAAAAAATTCCGTCTGAAAATCAAAGCATATGTTAATATAAGCAGTTTTCAATAATTGATACTCAAATTGTAATATTTTGTTGTAAGTCTCAAATTACTTTTGTACAGAACCATAAAGTTATTGTTATTTCATGATAAGTGGGACCTTAATATTCGCTGCAATATTTATTTATCTCATGTTTTGCTTATTTGTAATTTTAATGTTTTTCACATATTGTCAAGTGCATGCGGGGCAAAGTGGATGGGGCAATGATTCATTTCGTTTATTCATTAAATCATTTCGTAAACCACCTACGTTTTAATTCACTTAACTTATTATTCATTCACTATTTTATTCACTCAATTTTCTTACGTATTAATTAATAAATAAATTAATTTTTAAATTTATAGTTTCATTTTCTCTGTTCATTATTTGTTAAAAAATATTTTCACCATCTAATAGGAAATATTTTATTTTTCACTTTGCCTCATAAAAAAAGAAGAAAATTGGAAAATTTCCACTTTTTTCTTCTATTTTTGAAGGCACAATTTTACTGCCAAAAGTTTAAGAAAAAATTTTTCAATGCAAGTTTTATTATAAAATACAATGCTCTTTCTTTATGAGTTGTAATTTTTAAATCAATTGTCCAACATGATCATTTTTTAAAAGCTCAGTCATCTTAACTGTTTCACTTTGCCCCACATTCCCGTACTTGTATTTTAGTTATGAAAATAATTTATATTTAGTGATGCAACAATATACACTTTAAAATATTTAGAATTATTGTTTGGAGATGCTTACAAAACACTTGTTTTGTACTTCAGAATTTAAGTGAAGGATCAAATATCAATAATTATTGTTTTTATTTGTTCTCTTCTGAGATTCTGAGAAAGTGCATTCTTTTTTATAAGGGAAGTAAACATGACTGAATCTAAATTCCTTACCTCTTTAATAGAAAAGAAGTACTGTTCAACGTTTTTTATTTTCTTTTTGCTCTTGATTTATTCTACAGAGTTCTTTGATAATGGAGGGTTTGTCCTTAGCAACCCGGAAGAACTAAGTAACGGCCTTCAGATCGCCAATGGTTGTTTAGTCAGAGGATGCACTTACACCTGATGTCAAGGAAAAAAAAACTTTCCTCGATTTTTTTTGTTGTTCTTTTTTTTATCCTATTTAAAAGGGAAAATGTAGTTTCAGTATGCACCTGTGTTCGAGACGTTATGCTTGGGGTTTTTGTTTTCAATATATATATATTTTTCTTTTTGTTTAATACCATTGTTTGAATTGGCTTTTACGTGAGGATTTTTCATTTGATTTTCAAGTTTGCAAGCAAAAAAAAAAGCTTCCTAATACTTGTAAAGAAAAAGTAGTTGGAGAGTTGTGAAGAAAAATAAATTTGAATTTAAGAACTTGTTCACCGTCCTATAAATTAATCGTGAGTAAAATATTTACATTTTTCATGAATAAACTATTACTTTGTTTTGGTTATTTTATTCCCGTACAGTTATAGTTAATCTTGGTGCTTAACAAAATTAACTTTATAACTTGAAGTCTTTTTATTTTTGCTATAAGTCATTTTTTTTTTTTTTTTTGTCTAACGGAAAAGTGGTCTTGTGACAATAAAATTTCTCAAATACATTGCTTTTCAGTCTAATTACTTTTCGTAGATGGTGTTTTTTTTTTTTTTTTGCTTTTTTAAGTAATGAAATGCCTCCGAAGCGTACAGAAGAATGAAAACCCAATGGCTTTTGTGATTACCGTTGATTTCTATATTATTAAAACCTGCTCAAGTTTCTCTCTCTCTCAATCTCTAGATGTGTGTGTGTAGGCGTGAGTATGTGTTTGCGTGCGTGTGTGTATGTGTGTGTAGAGCAATGTTCTTCAAACTGTCAATGTGTAATTTGTCGATCCAGAAACCGTTTGAAAGAGGATATTCGGAGAAAATCATAACGCTGTAATAAATCAGTTTTTAAACGGGTTGGCACCAAATTTCACTAAATATGGTCGATTCGACCATTAAACGGCGAAAAATCGCCTCTTTGTTGACACATTCGGCAGCATATTCTCAGTCACCGGCATGGGTTTAAAGAATGGGGATTGCCGAGAGAAGTGATCAGGAACCGGAGTCTCATTGTATTGAAAGAATAGGGTATGATCGCGATTTCTTTTTGGCATTTGATGGTAAATATTTTGTCATGATTATTTCCTTTATTCGTTCGAAATGCTCTTATTTATTGGAAGGATTTTGCAAGTGATTTTCCTTTTTGAAATATTCTTGAAAAAAATGTTGGTAGTTCTACTGCTTTCTTTCAGTTTTTCTCAATTGTGGTGTTTCTCTTATTTATGTGAGTTGATTTTTTGTCATTGCGTATCGAATGTATTTCATCAGAAATTTTATCTTGATCTTTCAATCTTCTTTTGGAAATTAAAATTAAAGATTTTGTCTGGTATTTTTCTCTTGGCTCTTAGAAACAGTCTCTCATCAGAAAGAATATTTTGTCTTACTCTTTTAATTTTTGACTTGAATTTTTCAAACTTCTAATTAGTCTTATATTTTTGTCTGTTAATGCAGTCAATTTTTTCTTCGTCATTATTTATTTAAATACTTCCTAATTTTCTCTTGATTTTCAATTTAAGCTCTCGAAATCTTTTCTTCGTCGATTGAATACTTTATCTTGAACTATTTCTTTTCCGTTAACACAGTTGAAATTTTATCTTAACCCTAACTAGCATTTTCACCCATTTGCATTTATGATCACTTTGACTGTAATAGTTAATTTTTCATGGTTCCTTTTATTTTTAAATTTCATTAGTCCACACAATAGTAAATAATAATACTTATTGTTTCTTTGCATTTTCTCCTCTTTTATTACTTTTTCTTAGTCATCGAATATATTTTTTTCACAAAATATGCTTTCAGCTCTCGAATGTTTTTTTTTTTTTCAATTTTTAGAATTTTTCATTGGTAATTATAAAAGAACTAGTTTACTAGACCCCTACGGTAAAAAAAAAAGTTTGTCTTAATTTTTTGGATTTATCCATTCAAATGTCCTCATGTCTCTGAAAACGTTGTCGTTCACTTCACTTTTTTTTATTGTTTCTGCAAAATCCGACACGCGTTTTGGTTATCAAAAAGTTTTTCCTTTTTAAATTAATTATATCCGTTAAAAATACTTAAAGATTAATTCATCTTTAAACATTCGGATTACTATTTTTCCACTCAAAAATAAATAAGTAAATCATAATAATAATAATAGTTACAGTTCTATACCTAACTGTGTATGAATGCAGAGAGTTGTTTTGTCCCATCATAAACATAAAAACCTTCAGCCATCATTGTTACTTTTCATTACCAGTTCACCTAGTTCAAAGAATGAACTCTATCAATTCATTGACGTTAAACGAAACCATCACTTTTGTGGAAACTGGAAACTTTTCCCTACTCGTAACTCAATTAGCTACACGCTTCTCAAAGACTTTTTTGCTTTCCCTTATCGTTTCTGCCAACACATTTGTCCTTCTTTCTTAAACGGAACAAATTCCAGTCACAGTTACAGCTTAGGTTGTATTTGATTACTAATTGAGCTAAGTGACTTAGAGAAAAAGCTGTGTAATGCAAAAGTATCGAGGCAGCGATACGCATGGTTAAGCAATGGCAGCGACTTAATTCCAAACCGAACATGACTTTTTTTATTTATTATGAATTTTTGGTTTAAAATTTCTATTTCAAAAGAAAAAGCTATGCTTTGCAAGAGATCACGTTTGGTATCAGCATCAATGTACTTGATTAAACAGAGCTAGTTTCAATTCCAGTGAAAGTAAAAATATATTAGAAAATGTTCCCTGTCAATGAAGTTACTAAAAGATAATATCAGTACCTGAGATCCAGACTAACGTATGTACAAAAATCGCAAGATTCAATTTAATAGTGTTTTATATGCAGAATCTTATTCCGCATCGACAGATTACAATGTAGTTCTGTAAGTACAATCGGGTTGCTTACTTCAGTTAAAAGTACTACTTTTGGTCTCTGAAATTGATAGAATAAGCAAAAAAAAAAAAAAGAAACATGAACCCAGAAAATACGTTCATTTCCCCAACAGTTATTATTTAACATCTATATATATATATATATTAATGTCCGATTTTTCAAACTTGGCGTTGTCTTGATGATGTCACAAATGATGCACTTTGCCGCATCTTTCTACCGCGATTCCACGTTATGATAATCAAGAAGCGAATTAAATATTGCGCTCTACGCTTGCTATCAACCATATACTCTGTGAATGGCAACACTGAATGGCATTTCATCATTTGTGATGTCATCGGCAGAGGTATAAAAAATGAAAGTGCACCGATTTGGGTAATTTTTTAAAAAATATTTAACTTAAACAAATCATTAAAAAATGGTCAGATCCTATGTTTTTAAGCATGCTCTTTCACAAAAAAAACTTTAAAAATTTTGGAAACGACCCCATAAATTGTTATTTTATTATAATTTAGTTGTTATTTACCAGTGTAAAAGAGCACGAATCCCATCCTTTTCCGAAGTCCCCACCAGGCGAATCTTTCGATCTCCTGAAAAGTAGCAATACTGTGACTTACGTTAGTCCGGCTGTGAGTCACAGATTGAATTAATTTGTCATTGAATGTAATTTAAAAAATCTTCGATTTTGGCTAATATGTTTCAATAGAGAAAAAGAGGCTTTAGTTTTTATGTGGGAGTAAAGTGCTTTTACTGCTACGTACAAAAGTAATCTACCAAGTAATAAACGCCTCTCTCATTCGCTTATTAAATAAATTAATGCCGTGTAGAGGTTAAAGACAGTATCTGAATTTTTTTTCATTTTTTTGTTTCTTGCATTTTTGTCACCTATTGTATTTTAGCTATATTGCAGAAGCTTGTTTACTTGGTTTTCACTGAAAATAAAAAAAAACGAAAAACTCGCCAATCTTCAACATTTCTCTGTTGTTAGTTTAGAATCGCGTTTCTTCAAATAACTCAAAAACTAATTTCTGCAGTTACTGCCCTTTACTTTCCCACAACAGTTTAATGTTACATCGAACTCAACCTAATTATTTTGAGGATATTGTAAAAAATTTAAGGCAAGTGTGTAAGAATTGCTCATTCGTCCGTTGTGTAACAATAGCAGTTTTTTTTTCTTTTGTTCAAAATCTAATGAACTAACGGAATGAGCTAAATTTATATTTCTTTTATCTTGTTTAAATTCCGAAAACTGCTGCTGTTGATCTCAAGTCTTCAAAATCCTTCACTGCTTCATAAGAAGTACGCATGTATTTGCACGAGTTGACGGACTCAATTGATGTAATTCTTTTAAGTTCGTTTGTATCTCAGTTTTGAACAAGCAAGAAAAAACAAGTATACGTCGGCTTTGAATCCTATTGCGATTTAATCTCAACGCTAGAACAGTGCATCAAACTTAGAGTGGCAAAATCAATGAAAGCTGATATATGTATAGTATTTTATGATATATTTTATAAATAGTACAATATGAGTTTTGGAGCTGCGTATTCATCCGCAGCACGTGAAAAAACTTCACGTTTAACCAAATCCATAGTTAAAAGTGTTAAGTGATTGTTCTGGCTAATGGAGACTTTTAACTGAAAAAATACGCAGCGTTTATGTTTTTTTTAAAATTTTTTTTCTTTAAATCAAGTAATGTTACTTTATCTTTGTTATCCATTCAAACGAAGCTATTCCCAAGAACTTTCTAAGCAGTTTCTCAAAAAAATTCCAACTAAAATGTGAGCCAATAACACGTCTATTTTTCACTAAGGTAAATATTGTCAAGGTCACAGCTCAACTAACCAGTGCCGCACTATATGTAAATTATAATTCGAATCATATATAAGCTTTCAATCTGCAATCTTACCAAATTTGCTTTTTGAACACTACCAAGCCATTTAGAGTGCCAATACAATTTCCAAAATATGAAACTCCATTGAAAAGTTTTAATCTTTTTTTTTTTCGAATTTGCTAACAGTGTGCTTTTTAACAATTACTATGTACAACTTTAAACAGGAAAACTTTTAAGCCTAATCCCAGTTTTCTAAACTATCCTAAACTCTCTCTTATTTTTAAAAAAAATAACGACACAGCATTTCGTTCAGCAGTCCTGACGCAAATTTGAAAAATCCGAAGATAATTTGAGAGTTAATCTGTTCCCGGTCGAAGAAACAGCGCGAAACTACAACGTTTGTCGAAGACTCTTAGGAAAGTCTGCCGACTCCTTCTTAAAGTCTGGCTAAAAAACTAAAATTAAAAATAAATTAATAAATAAATCAGGAAGCAATGAAACAAACGAAAATTTGATTCGTATTTAGTGTAATATAATACATAGGTAGAATCTCTACTTTTAGTTTCAAAGATCACGACCGAACGGCATGACCTTGAGGGTCACGGATCACGGATTTGGACAATATTCTAGATAAAGGTCCACTTTCACTAGATATGAGACCGGGAAAAGCGGTTTGACTGCATAGGCCCTAGTTTGACCGTAACGAGGGTCCAAAGTTGCTAGTTTGTACCCAGAAACGCAATGGCGTTTCCATTGGAATTTCAGCCTTCGACACTATGTTCGATGTCCCAACGCATTTGACATCTTTTGTTAGTACAATGAGTGAAAGGGAGAATACCTATGTATTTATATTATTTAAGTTACTTGAAGAGTCAAAACGATCTTTTTTTTTCTGTACCGTGTGCAATAAATTAGAAATTTTTATCCTCTCCCATTCTTTTTACCTATCATTGTGGTATATCTTTGATAGCAGACGATAAATATCCTGTCAGAGTAAATGCTTTCATTAGCAAACGTAACCTTTTTACTAGCAGAGAATTAATGTAAAACGAAAATAATTTGTTTCATTTGCAAACGATAAATATCCTGTTACTATGTTATTTTGGCATTTTAATGTTTGAAATTAAAAGTAGTGTCCAATTTGAGTTTGAGAACCACTTATTAAAAATTAGTATTCAACGTAATTAATTCAAAGGTGAGTGCATACAAATGGCTCATATTGCAGTGCAAGAGCAGAAAAAGGGAGAAAAATGATCATTCTGAAAGAAACTCCATTGCAATTCTGGGTCTAAGTTAGCAACTTTGGACCCCCTTGCAGCCGAACTTAGGCCTATGCTGTCAAACCGCGTTACCTGGTCTCATACCTAATGGGAATGGACCTATATCTAGGATTTTGTCTAAAGTCGTGACCCACAAGCTTCTTATTTTCAAGCATGTTTCCGTATTTATTGATGAGCTACTGCCCTTAAAATAGAGCTGTGGCAGAATTGCATGCACTATAAACCAACAGCTCGCTTACGCCATCCAGATACTGTAGTTTCGTCTTCGTTAAGAACTTATCAGTCTGGAATGTACCATAACTGAATTAGAGACTGTACCATCTGAATGAAGCTGAGACAACGATTAAACTACATTCGAGACCGCTTTTTGGAATATCATTTAATAGAATATCCCGCTTAATGTAATAAAATGTCAGTGTACTACACCGTTAATGCGTGTTACTTTTATCCCGGATAGAGAAATATACCGCATATTAGAATAATTTTTCGTGGCTAACTGCATATTCCATCAAGCGAGCTCGACTGTAGTAGCTTAATTAAATTTAGTACACCAGCGAGCATTCTCGGCAATTGTACTGCTGCTTAGAACGCGACTTAAGATTAATCGTAAATATAAATCAGTACTAAGAATCTATTGAAGATAAGATGATGAACTTAAAAACTGAAAGTACACGATTTCTGTGTATACGAGGCGATGTTACTACAAAAAACGTATTTTTTTACGCAAAGGATGAAATAGACTGCAGATTTTCTCAAGAATCTACGGAGCACGTTGCTGATGCTAGCAGGTATAAATTGAGTTCTTAATCTCCGATTTTCATTTATGTCACTTGCACTTTATCTCCTTCAAAAAATGTATAATTGCGTAAATCGAAGTAAAAGATTAAGCAGTCGCGTACCTAGTGCGGATGACTCCCGGAGTGGTCATTTTTGGTGAGAACACCCCTCCCTCCACCCACCATCCCCAGAAATAGAAAAAGATAAACAGAAAAGTAACACAATTTTCAGTCATGTATTTTTCAAAAACTCAAAAACCTATTTTTGGTGTGATCTTCCACTACCTCATTTATGCTGCTACATTTGATAAACTATATATGAATCAAATATTTGTAAAGTTTTTCAGAATTGAAGTTTTTATATTTTCCATAAACTCTCGAATTCATTTTGAGTGCTACTCCCAGAAGAAAGACACCCCAATTAAGCTCCACCCCCTCCTTCCTTCGTGCTGCTATTGAGAAGAAGTCACAAATTTTACTTATATTCGGTAAACGAGTAGCCGATCCTGTTTACGGAGATCGACCCTTTGTCAGATGAAATGTCTTTTGATTAATTTTACTGATTACTTTACGAAAAGTAAGACGACAAATCACGTATTCAGCATTATTGAACTTGAAATTTTGTTTCATTTTAGAGCCAACTTTGTTTTGTACTACGTAAAGAACTACTAAAGGAGGAACCACTACAAGAGGTGTGAGTAAAAAACTACAATTTATTCATACACAGCATAAAAAAATGTGTTGTTTTCAAACGAAAATTGTGATTTAGGTTAAAAACTACTGATAAGAATGTAACAGCTTTACTCCCTAAAAGCTTGAAAAGTGTTAGCATTTATATTAATTTCCACTTTTAAACGTCTATCAAAAATCGCACTCATTACCAACAAATGCTTTTTTATGAATAAATTAAATATTAGAATTGCTTATAGTCTGCTACAATAGATTTAATTGTTCGACAAGACTATGTTTTATACGATAATCAAATTTAGTTATCTTTGTTTTGTTTTAAAAATGATAAATTTCTCACAATATTGCTTTAGTTATTTCATTTGATTTGCTAGATTTTCTTTTATTAAATGTTTTAATCTTTCAAGGGTTAGTCAGTTTGTTTTGCAATCATGATGCAAACATATAAATCTTTTAAATAGCAGGAAGTATTTTTAGCTGCTTTTAAAACGTCAAGTAATGAGTGAGTTAAAAATCGAAAGCGCGAGTCAAAATAAATTTTAAAGCCAAATTATATCTTTTTCTGTCCTTTCCTGTTAATTCTTACAAATTAGACGTAAATGAGGAAGTGAAAACAGAAACTTTCTTCAAGAAAAATAAATAGGCTTACACGAAAATAGGAAAAGGGTACCAATTTTGATATTGAAAATGAAAAGCTGTTTTATCTTCTTAAACACTTTCAAAAAGCATATTCATCAGATATAGTTTAGCATACTAATAGCTCTCTAGGAGATGGAAAAATATCGTTTAATCTGAATGTTGTTGTAAGCTTATATCTTAAGTGGCGCCTTTGCAATCAATTTTTTCGATATTTTGCAGACGAAACATGGGGGGATTTTTTAAAAAAAATCCATATCACTGTATCAATGATTTTAAAATGAATGCAAAGAAGGAATTAGATGAAATTTCCTTTTAGATGATGCAGAATGTATACGAAATGGATCTAAGCCAAATATGTTTTTAACTCATCATTTTCGGTTAGATTCATTTTATAAATATTTTTAATTGGAAATGATACATACGTGAGTTTCAGAGAGTATGCTTTTAACTTTTGAAAGAAACTTTTCGCTTATATCCTTTCATGTCTGCTTGATCAAAGATTGGTGAGGAACATCTGTAGAATGTCTTTTCCTCAAATTAAAACATTTATCATATTCCATTGAATTTATAAAACTGTTTCTTTTTTCCGTAAAAGTACTCTTAATAAGATGGAAATGTGTAGCAATAATCGGTGCCTTCTATTTCGTCTCTTTTTGGGGGTGGGAGGGGGGACATTTTGTAATTGAAATATTAAAATATGTTTGCCATTGTACTTCAATGTTTTTTTTGCACCAACTTGTTTTAATTTCGAAAATGATAGTTTTTAAAAAAATATTTAATATGTATCTTACATTTTCGTTTGAAAAAAAAAAAAAACGTTTGCAGTGTATCCAGAGCAGTAGATTTATCATCACATTAATATTGATGGATATTTTTCCAAAATGAATTATTTACTGCGAATGTTAAAATTTTGATCGTTTTTCAATCTTAGTTTTTGAAATACAATTTTTCCGAAATACATATTTAGTCAAAGCTAAGGGGCTTCGTTAGGGGATATTTTAAACATGTATTAAGAAATTATCTGGTTTTACATAACTAATTAGTGTTATTTTTCAAAATGTTTTCAACACTTTAATTACATTATGAGACACATTTTCTTTAATTGTGACTGGAGCATAACACCGTGATTTAGCTTTTATTTCATGTTTCTAGCATAAACATGGTCTTTTTTAGCATTTGGTTTCACTAAAAGACCTAAAAACCTAGATTTTTGAGGAAAGATTTTTTTTTCTCAATGTTAAAAAAATCATAATAAAGAATTTTTGGTGAATTTCTTTTTCATTTACTGTTTGTACAACAAAGCAGAAGCATTTGTTCGCAATACGGTAATTGTTTTATAACCTTTCAGAAATACTCTTGTTTAATTCATCTAATTTTTCTTCCTAACAGTAACATTTGTTATTTTGGAGCATTATTATATGCTCTATTATGATTCTCATTTTGTGTTAGTTTTAAAACGTGTGAGTGCAATACTTGGCATGGGAGCCAATGAGACATTTCACATGGGGTTAATGGGACAACAAATATAAGATCAAATATTTAATTTAACTTTTTATCTGTGTGAAAGAACATTATCCGGGCCCTAATTTTTGATTTACTTTGAAATTGCAGTTTTAAAAAAAAAACATATTAGTGATTAGTAGTGTATCTACCATGTCGCAATTTCGAAGGACCTCCACAACCCACATCAAACAGCATGAAGATAACTAACGATCGAAAGCTCAAAATTGCTCAATTGTTGAAAACTTAATTATTGGGCTTGTAGAGTGAAACTGTGGCTACCTATTAATTTTTGTTTTGAGTGTCTCTATTTAATTTTTAAACTGTTCCGTGGGATTTTTTGAAATATTTCATTGACAAACATTATTCCGTAATCCAAAATTCCAAGAAAATTATGAAATGGAGAGGGAGTTAGTTGTTGCGTTTGTTACGTCAGACTTAGGTCTCTGATAATAACTGGGTAAGAAATATTTGGCTTTATAACTGTTTCTTGGCGAACGACCTAATGTTTTGTTTTACCCCAGAGGCAAGGGTGCACATGAAAATGCCCCCTTTATTCCCCACGGGATTGATGTTAGTAGATAATCACAACATAACGGTCAATTTAGAGCCTTAAGATGCTCTACACCAACTATACTAAACCTGTAGCCCACAGGTCGAGCAACCCGTTGAATCTTCCAAATGTAATTTGAAATCATTGTAAAATATAAATGTCACAAAAAAGTAAACTACAAAAAAGTAATAAAAAAATAGCCGAAACCAATTGCTTTGCATCTCTAGACATGCTGGAGTAGAAAATATCAGAGCACTAAACTTTACAAAACAGTTTTTTAGGGTCATCTTCAAACAAAGATGATGCTTGTACGATAGTTTAAGAACAAGCGGAACTCACAGAATATATAATTTATGTTGACTAGTTTTCATTGACCAACAGTTAAAATTCAAACATTATGGTCAGTGTGATGAACAAATTTGTTTCCATGTGTTCCTTGTGTTTTTTTTAAATTATTTTTTAATTCAACTAACCCTAAATGTCGTGGCCATATTTTAGCAGAATGCATTTTCTGTTTCACTCATCCGATATTTAACCTAACCTAGTTGCACCTACACTAAAGAGCCAAAACATTATGACAACCCCTACATTTTGCAATGAACTCGCCTGGATGACGTGGAAGGCTCGTGATCAGGTAAAAGTGGTATTTAACTGCTGCTGGAGAGTCTAAAGAATCATTCTTTCACTTTCCTCTGTGTGTGATGGGAAAGGCTGCGGATCTAAGCGACTTTGATAGAGGGCAGATTGTAATGGCTCGAAGGATCGGAACAAGTATTTCAGAAACTGCACGACTTGTGGGTTGTTCGCGACCTACAGTTGTTAGTACTTATGCAAAGTGGATGAATGACGGTGAAACCAGCAGTAGACGACATGTTATTGGACGTCCACACGCTATCAAAGAAAAAGGTCGTCGGATACTGTTTCGCATGGTGGAGCAAAACCGGAGCCAGACAGTGGCTCAACTGACAGCCCAATACAATGCAGGGCCAGTAGAATAGTATCGAAGCGCATTGTTCAACGGACACTGTTGGATATGGGGCTACTCAGCAAACGTCCCACTCGTGTGCATTTGCTGACCAAGCCTCACCGCCAACTGCGCCTGCGCTGGGCCCAGGAACATCGCGATTGGTCCATGGATCAGTGGGAGAGAGTTGCCTGGTCTAGAGTCCCTATATGAAAACGTAGTTTTCAGAGTTGCGACAACAGCTACGCTCGGAAAACGCAACCGGTTACAGGGGGAAGATAGGGTTGCCGCCGAGCTGCAAGATTAGCTCCTTGTTCGCTTTCGAGTATCATTAAAAAAAATAGTCACAAACGGGAGCGGAAAGAGTGGCTGAAGCGGGTTCTGAAGGATGTAAGCAAGCGGATTCGAAAATACATGCTGTTCAATAAGTGAAACGCTCGATTTTGATTCAAACATTAAAAAAAGACAAAATGGCGCTGTGTTAGCAGAATTAAGAGCAGATTTTTTTTCTTAAACTTTATTTTCTTTAATACGATCAATTTTAAATTAATCAAAAGATTCCGAGACAACGAAAATTACATATTATAATTTTAATTGATTCAAAATGAATGAAAGAATAAAGACTGATTAAGAAAATGAAAATAAATAAAATAAGCAAGAAATAACGAACATAAAAAATTGCTTGTTTTTGCTACATTGAATTAAGCTTTATAAAGATTTTTGAACATAGAAATATTTCTTATATTGATATCAAAAGCATTACTTATTCATTTTTTTTCTATAAAAGGAAAAATATACAATTTTCTGATTTAAATGGAACAAAGTTTAGCATTAGCTTAAAAATTCCGAAATGAAATATATGCCTGGGATGCCCACCTACGGGGGGGGGGGGGGTTAGGGTGTGGCACCCATGTATATGCAAAGGAAAGTTTGAAAGAGTAATGCTAGAAATATGTAGAAGCTTAAAACAAGGTATCCTATCCAGGCCAGGATCTATACATTTTAGGCCTCCCGGCAACAAAATCTGTATAGCCCCTCCTCAGAGGCCATCAGTGTATATTTGTAACGTTAAATAAGTCTTAGTGCTAGGATTTTTCAATTTTTTTCTTTAATTTCAGAGGCCGTTGGAACCCTTAAGACGTGGGCACCCCACACTGCGGGGATCCTATCTCGCCCCAACCCACTCAAAAAAAAAAAAAAAAAAAAAGAGAGAGAGAAATTAAGAACCTCTGAATATTTTAATGGTTTAGTGGGCACACCTAGTAAAGATTAATTTGCATAAAGTTGAAAACTGAAATTATAGTAATCAGAGGTCATTTTTATTTGAAACTAGATGCAGATAGAAATATTCAGAAATAAATTGGGAAGTTAAGGAGGGGGGGGGGGAGGGGTGTATTTTGACACATTATATTTTTTCAACATACTTATATGCATAAGAAACAGATGTCTCCGTTATTTTATATTTATTTCTTGAAAGTACACTATCTGTTATTTAAAATTTTTAACAACATTTTTATACCAAAACAATACTAGAATGAAAGTAGTTAGATAGTAGACATTTTTTTAATGAAACAAAATTAAAACAATTCAGAGCACCAAAAAAGGACTTATTTTGAATTTTTATGACAAAGCAAAAACTAAAAATTGAAAACAACTTAGCATGAGGAAAACTCATTTATTTCATGCTAAGTTTTCAGATCAATAGCATGATCTTATTGTTGTAATCTTGTTGTTGTTGTTGTAAACAACATAGATCTCTGTTGTTCAATTTACTTTTTGGTGTTATTGTATCTATACACTATATTTAAAACACAAAATTTTCAGCATTTTCATCCGAAAAAAAAAACATTAGTTTAATTAAAAACTTCAGTCACTAATGGGCTAATCTTAAAAAAGTGCAACTTTGCTGTCACATGCCTTTTACAGTTAAAACTAAGGAATAATTTATTATTTTTTAATTTCAGCAAAAATATATCCATTTACATCTGCCGACAGTTTTTTTTTTTTTTTTTTTTTTTTTTTTGTAATAATTTTTCTTTTTCTTTTTTTTTTTTTTTTTTTGTTTCGAGCATGTGAATTCTCACCTGCATGTGTTAGAATTTAATTGAGTCAAAATAAATAAAGAGATAAAAAAGGTAAGAAAATGAAAATAAATAAATGAACGACAGATAATGCACATTAGAAATTGCTTGGTTTTTTTTCGGAAAGGCAAACGTTGTAAAGAGTTTTAAATCTAAAAATATTTCCTGTAACCATCTAAAAAGCAATATCACTAATTAAAATGTTTTGCTATTAAATAAAAATGCTAATTAAAATTGCATGTTTAAGATTACCCTGTACAATTTTCTGATTTAAATGTGATTAAGTTAAACATTAAATTAAAATTTGAAAGATAAATATGCAAAGGAAAATTTGAAAGTTCAATACTAGAAATAGGTAGATGGTCAAAATGAGGTAACCCCTCCCCCCCCCCAAAAAAAAAGAAAGAAAGAATACCAAGAACCTCTAAATATTTTGGTGGTTCAGTAGGCACTCTTGGTTAAAATATTAATTTGAATAAAGTTGAAAATTATTACTTTAATTTGATGTAGATAGAAATATTCAGAAATAAATTGAGGAGTTGAGGGGGTGTAATTTGAAACATTACTTATTTTCAACTCATATGAATAAGAGACAAATGTATCTATTGTTATTTATTTATTTCTCTGCATCACATCATGCATCTATTACTTACATTTTGAACAATATTTTCAAATCAAAACAATATTATAAATAAAAGAAAGTAGACACTTTCTTAATGAAACAAAGAAAAAAATCATTCCCAGCACCAGTAGAGGACATGTACTTATTTTCAATGTTCGTGGAAAAGCAATGTTTACATTTAATTTTGACAGAGATTTTAAGTACAACTTAGCATGAAGAAAACTCATTCATTCCATACTAACAGTTCAGGTCATTACCACATAAAGATTACAGCAAAAGTCTCTAATGTTCAATTTATTTTTTGGTGTTGTTACATCTGTAAACTTTATTTCAAACATAGAAGTTCTAACATTTTTACACACAAAAAAAAGAGAAAACAAAGACATTTTTCTCAGTGAGGCAAATAAAATCAAATTCAGGGTACCAAAACAGAATTCGTAGTTTTTATAGATTTTGGGGCAAACTATTATTGTCAATAACTGCTTAAGTAACAAAATGAGCAAAGATTAATCTTTGTGTTTTCTGAAATGTAAAGTAACTTTAACATATTCACATGTTCAAAATGTGGTTATTATTATCAAATTTTA
Source organism: Uloborus diversus (assembly GCF_026930045.1). NCBI lineage: Eukaryota > Metazoa > Arthropoda > Arachnida > Araneae > Uloboridae > Uloborus > Uloborus diversus. The sequence goes on from NC_072736.1 coordinate 115,825,027, forward strand.
AAAATTCTTTACTCCAAAGTATCATTTCCTAAAACTAATAACTATGGACAAATCACAAGTTTAATCAAAAATTTTAGTCATTTATAAGCATAAAGAAAATAAATTTTGTTATAGGCTTTATTCCCATCTACTCAATTAGGGAGTTTCGATTAGACAGGGCAAAATATACTGATGCTTGTAATTTGTTTTCTTTTATACTATTTGTGAAGTGAATGTTTGTGAAAAAAAACCCTTGATTGAAATAAATTGAATTTTTTGTTCAGATTTTTTCATATAGATAGCAGTTCCATTCATTACCCTGTATCATGGATGGATGAACATGACCTATATTCCAACATCCTGAAAAATGCTTCCAGAATTTAGTCGGAAACAGAGAAGGTGCATTGACAGTCGGAAGTGGACTAAGATAACAGTTGCTACCTATCCCTTCCAAAATTGGAGTTATTTGCAGTTATTCAAATCCTGTCCTGTAGTTTAAGTGGGGAGAAAAATCTCTTCTTGAGAGGGGGGAGGGGTGTTTCTGGATAACTACACAAAGAGAATAAGCATCAATGAACTGTTCATTTAATGTTGAAATAAACAAACTTAAATATATCTTTCATAATTTTATGTATACCTAAATTTTTTAGCCTTGCATTGAATACCGAAAAATTTATTAAAAATCTAAACTGAAAACAATATTTTTACATGACAAACAAGCATAAACCTTAAAGCATTTGTTTTACAAAAAATATTCAAAACTCTAAATTTAGAGAATCAAAACATAATTCCAGCTATTTCTCAATTTCTGTTGCAAAATCATTGTTTGTTTTACCTCTTTACATTTCAATATTATTATACAAATGAATGATAATAAATATGATAATAAGCGTGACAAATCAGAAATACAGCAGTGTTTGTATGAAGAAGATCAAAATTTCATTTAATTACGCTATTTAGCATTTAAACACAGAATTTTTCTTGGTTTGTATGTCATTGTTGAAAATCCAAAGACCATTTCGGCAACAAATTTCCTGAAGTCATCAGCATAATAAGAAGCATAAGAAACATGAATGGCATATTATGTATGGAAGTTTATTATTTTTTTAAACAACTTCATTAGTTTTGATAAAGCTGTCAAGTTAAGAAAACTTGGAAAATGATTTCTGGACATCCTTGTAAACTAAATATTGGAGATCATTCTATTATACAATTCTTTAAGCGAACAGTAAAATACTATCGTGAGTTTTCTAGAACATCTGCATCAGGGCTATGACTCAGCTAGTAGTTGAGCTTTCTTCAAGTTGCAGAATATCTGGAAGAAACTTAAAAAACATTAAGGGCAAATAAATTTAAAAGCAGAAGTAAAACTCTTCAAATGTGCTAAATCATCAATACGGCTGAACACAATTGGCAGGAATGTTTTTTTAAACTAGTTCATAAAATTATAAATGGAAAATAAATAAACACTTTAATTGAAATAGAGCAGTATTTCAACTACTTTGCATTAAGTGTGTTGTAAAATTTAATTTCAAATAACAGGGTGTGTTTTAAAAACACTTGAAAAAGTAAAACACATATTACAGGGGAATATTTTACCTAATTCATCAATATCTTTTGACTAGCATAGATTGTTTTTCATTTAAGTATGTACATATTTGTTACTGTGCATCATCTTTGCTCTTAAGAAGATAAATCATTAGTTTATGATGACTAAAATAAGCAATGAACGTTCGTGATTCTAAATTTTTTAGGAACCGTGAGAAAACTTGCTTGTTTTTTCTGCACCTCACTTAGGAATATCCACAACAAAATTGTAGGGGGAGGTGGGGGACGTTGGTCAGTGGGGCATGTTGTACGGTTTCCAATTATTTGAATAATATTAATATTTTTTATTTTATTTTTTGACCAACAAATAGCTGCTATGGTCCTACAAATCCTATAATGAATGTATAATCCTATAATGGTACAGTTATATTGAAAAAATTTTATTCCAGAAAGTGTTATTTCAGCAGTCCTGAGTACTTTTCAGAAAACTATGAATTAATTTTTTTAATGGTTTTAGTCAAGATTGCGGAAAAAAAATTGAACTCCTGTTTTAAACTTTTACGTGAATGCTACTACCTCATCAAAGCATTTACTTGTGATTGATTGAAAAAATGTGAGTGCATACTAAAGAAATTAATTATAAACTGCTTTTGTTTGTTTTTAATATATAAATTTAAGTGAAGTAAAAATATAGAGAATGCAGTATACTGATGCTTGAATTTAAATTCTTTAAAATAAAACCACATTTTTTAGTAAATTCATTTATCTATACCTGATATTTCAGCTGGCCACATGAATCAGTTTTGAAAGCCGTATGTTGGGCACTACTGTTTTAGAGCATTTGAATTCCCCTTTATTTTAATGTTCTATTTCCTGACAAAAGTATTGATTTTCTGAAGACTTCAACAAATTAAGATAAGCTCTGATAAATTGAATATTTATTTATTTATATATTTATTTTTATGAGTGGTTGAAATGAACTCGGATGCAATTGAATTACTTTTTGAGCGGGTGAGGCAAAATCATGAACATGTAATAAATAAATATAAATAATGAAAGAAAAATTACTTTTAAAGTTGATGCAATATAGTAATAATATAAGAAAATAAATAACTCTGATTTAAGGAAGCAGTTACTAAACACTTTATTTTGTATTGGTTGAAAACATCGGATAAATATCAAAATATCCAATATACAGTCGACTCCCGCTACAAAGCGATCCGACTTACGCGAAATGGCTATAACGTGATTTTTTCAACAGTAAAGAATTTTTGAGCTAGTGCGAATTCCTCGCCCGCAACATGAAAATTTTCGGAAAGGAACCGCGGTGAGTAAGTTGTTTTTCGTGAACGGACCTTCATCCCTTTAGAATCACTGAGAGCAGAAGTACCCACACTGTACTAGTCTTTTAACGCTTATATAAATAACTACTTCTCATTTTCCATTATTTTTTTTTCATTCTAAATGCGAAAGTTAACGAAATATAAGGACACCTAGGAGCGCTGCTTTATCTAAAGCTGGTGAAGATAGAAAGAAAAAGAGAATGTTTCTGATAATTAAAGAAAAGGTAAAGCTTCTTGAAAAGCTGAAGCTGAACCAAAAAATGCTTCGAAAGGTAGCACAACAACTAGGTATGACGGTATGAGTGAATATTCCATACGTACAATTAAAAGTCAAGAAAAGGAAATCCATAAAAGTTCACCGAGTAATAGTGTCCAAGCAAAATGCAAAAATTGTGAAAATGGAAGCTGTTTTTTATTGTAAATTAAAGAAACCAGGAAGAGGGGTAATGCTATAGATGGAAACTTTATAAAACAACCAATGAAGCAACTGTATTTAAAAATATATTAGAATAACTGCAGCATAAATCATCATTTTCACTTTTTTTAAGTTACAAATATCATTACTGAATCAACTGTACAGTACAACTATAGGGCATTTGTTCTCCTTACTACATGCCGTACGTACAGTATTGGTTTATTTTATGTCTTTCTTTCCCATTGATCATTGTTTTTGTGCATCATAGCAGTATTTTACGTTGAATAAAACGGCTTTTTTTTAAAATACAAATAAAAATTCAGTTCTTTATGTAAGAAACAGTAAGGTATGGTTAAGAAAAGGTTTTTAACTGTTTACGGTTGTGTTTACACGTGTCTAAAATGATTGGTTATGTTTATAAAAGCTTTTACACATACCTTTTTCCACATCGCGAAATTTCGACTTACGCGAGGGGTCTTGGAACGCATCCCTCGGGTAAGTCGGGACTCCACTGTATATCAAAATATTGGATATTTTCGAACCCTGATCTTTACAGATAATCTCAAAACCCCACGATGACAGCCTTTATTTTAAAATGCAATTCTACACTAGTTAAAATTTAACTCCACATTAATTGAGATAGGATTATTTAAAAATCATTTTCGCACCAAATATCGAAATTTTTACGAACTTGATGTGGGGTGAGAGCTTCATGTTCTTTATTTTTCTGCTGATCTAGAAGAGTAGAATTCTTCTAAAGTTTGATTCCAAGAAACAGGTTGTGTCATAATGACACACGATAGACGTGAAACATTTTAACTATTCATCAAACACTTTTGAACAGATTGTGTTTCTTATTCATATTTTTACATAAAATTATATACATGTGTCCACTGATAATGATCATCTTCTTCCTTCTTAAGAAGAGAAATGATCTGTTTACCATAACTAAAGTAAGTAATTACAAATGTACATATTGATCTCCGCACTGCCTGAACGCAGTACATGCAACCATACAAAATGAGAAAGGAAGTAAGAAGAGTGTAATGTCTCACTTTTCTCCAATACCTGAAGGCAAGCAAGCCACTGCTTTCCTTCAAACCGACATTGCTTATCCCCACCACTTTTCGTCACACAAAAAGGTTGGGTCATAACTTCAAAGCCCTCGCATAAAAAGTTTCACTTAAAAAATCTTTGCTTCAGCATTTTATCATAAAAGTATTGAAATTTCAACCCGCAAAACTTTAAATGTACCTTATTTCTGACAAACAAGAGCTGTGGCTAGGAGGACTTTTACAATCTCAAAAACTCATGATTACGGTCCTGATCTCAAGGTAATTCAACACTTGTTAAAACTTAATTATGTATCAATCATGGCCATAATTATTTAAAAATCATTTTCTCAATAAAAATAGAAATTTTTACTAACCTGAAGCGGGGTGATAGCATGCACTTTATTCTTCAGGTGATAAAGAAAGAGTAGCATGTAAAGGAAATAACTAGGCAACTAAAAATTAGTAAACCCTAATTAGAGCATAATAAAAAGTAGCAACACACTACTTGAAACGAACTTAGAACATCTCAGTTTCCTGTTTATGATGGAACACACAGCGAGTGACATGCTTGTTGAATAAAAAAGAGTAAATTACCAAAATAACCAAAACTGCCTACAATTCATTAAATTTTTAATAAAATAGTACATTTTAAATTGGTTCACTCAACCTAAAAAATCGATAAAACTGCCGTGTGTCAAGCAAGTGTTCTACTTCATATCCACCTCAAACGCTTTGGCAAATTCATGTGGTGACATTAATTTCATAATCGAATTGACATTTTTTTTTACAATTTTTAACTAATAAATATTTGGCAGAAAATCATAATAAATCGTTTTTCCTTAAATCTAAATGTTATTAAAAGATACTGCCAGCAAGCATTGAAAGTTCTATAACTTATAAGCATTTTATTTCCTCTGCATCTGCTTTCAAAAAACAAAAATTTGACACTGTAAATACTTACGTTGCATAAAGAGAAGATTTAACTTGGAGTTTTATAGCTTGAAGGAATATTAAAAACGATACATAAGTCAATTTTTGTCAATGATCAGGAAGAATAAAAACCCTAACATTAAAACATAAGTTAAAATGGGTTTTAATATCAAGTCACATTTATTTATTTTTTCTGCAACATACAGCATTTATAATACAAATCACAAGTTAAGACATCCTCACGTACATCACAAGTGTATGTTTTGTTTACTTCCACTCGTCGCCAAGCACGAAATTGATCGCGCCAAACCGAATACGGAGATCTATCGTTAAAAAAATTTAATTTACACAATTTAAACTTTTGCCTTGTCTTAAAGTGTTGTTTTTCAATAACGTTGTGATTGGAATAATCGATTTAACAGGAAAACTAACTATAAAAGACCAAAATAAAGTGTCAGAGGGGAATTTTAGCACACCGGAACACATGTTCTTGATATAATTACGCGATAGTTAAAGAAATTGGAATGGACTCACTCAAATAAAGCTACACACGTATAATTTGAACATTGTAGAACAGTAATATGAGCATTAAAACCTTGGACTCACCTTTAATTTTCCAGATTCTGTGTTTTTCCACAGCACTGTCATACGCTCCATGTTAATCCTACGGGAGAAGAAGAAACACTGCCTCCGGCGGTCTTCGACCAATAGGAAAATGATGCCGCGTTGTCGCAACTCTGAAAACTACGTTTTCATATAGGGACTCTAGCCTGGTCAGATGAATCACGTTTTGTCATGCATCACGGCGATGGCCGCGTCAGGATACGCCGTCTTCCTGGCGAACAGTTGCTCCGTCAATGTACAGTAGTTCGTACACAAGCCGGTGGTGGTGGTATTATGCTTTGAGAGATGTTCTCTTGGGCGTCTCTGGGACCCCATGGTTGTGGTAACAGCAGACCCTGAATGCTACAGTGTATCTGAACATTATTGCGGACCAGTTGCACCCTTACATGGTCTCTGTTTTTCCAGCTGGAAATGAAATATTCCAACAGAACAACGCCCCGTGTCACAAGGCTAAAATTGTGTTAGAGTGTTTTCGCGGAACATGATGCTGAATTCCCGTTAATGTCCTGGCCGCCTAACTCACCGGATCTCAATCCAATAGGACACATTTGGGATGTCATGGGACGACAGCTCAAAGACCACCAATTCGCAATACCTCGGACTTGCGTGGCATCAATACCAAGGCGGGTTGAAGCTGTGTTGCGCGCCAAAGGTGGGCCAACTCGTTATTGAGAGGTGGTCATGATGTTTTGGCTCTTGAGTGTATGTCTGAGTTAATTGCAAATAGAAATCTACTTTTCGCAATCTTTTTTATCTCCTAATGGTTTGATTATTTTCCCAATTCAATTTATCACGTTATAAAACGTTTTGTGAGAAGTGAGTTTAGTTTCAGACTATGGTAATCATTTACAAAAGGCACTACATTAAGTCATAATAATAAATGCCATTATTATGTTATAGTTATCTTTCTTCTTATTCTTATTCAATACCTAAATATTCTTTGGCTGAATAAAAAGCTGTTTTTTACCAGACATAACAACGCCCCGTGTCACAAGGCTAAAATTGTGTTGGAGTGTTTCGAGGAATATGATGCTGAATTGCAGTTAATGTCCTGGCCGCCTAACTCACCGAATTATTCTTATTCAATACCTAAATATTCTTTGGCTGAATAAAAAGCTGTTTTTTACCAGACATAACAACGCCCCGTGTCACAAGGCTAAAATTGTGTTGGAGTGTTTCGAGGAACATGATGCTGAATTCCAGTTAATGTCCTGGCCGCCTAACTCACCGGATTATTTTCCCAATTCAATTTATCACGTTATAAAACGTTTTGTGAGAAGTGAGTTTAGTTTCAGACTATGGTAATCATTTACAAAAGGCACTACATTAAGTCATAATAATAAATGCCATTATTATGTTATAGTTATCTTTCTTCTTATTCTTATTCAATACCTAAATATTCTTTGGCTGAATAAAAAGCTGTTTTTTACCAGACATAACAACGCCCCGTGTCACAAGGCTAAAATTGTGTTGGAGTGTTTCGAGGAATATGATGCTGAATTGCAGTTAATGTCCTGGCCGCCTAACCACCGAATTATTCTTATTCAATACCTAAATATTCTTTGGCTGAATAAAAAGCTGTTTTTTACCAGACATAACAACGCCCCGTGTCACAAGGCTAAAATTGTGTTGGAGTGTTTCGAGGAACATGATGCTGAATTCCAGTTAATGTCCTGGCCGCCTAACTCACCGGATTATTTTCCCAATTCAATTTATCACGTTATAAAATGTTTTGTGAGAAGTGAGTTTAGTTTCAGACTATGGTAATCATTTACAAAAGGCACTACATTAAGTGATAATAATAAATGCCATTATTATGTTATAGTTATCTTTCTTATTATTCTTATTCAATACCTAAATATTCTTTGGCTGAATAAAAAGCTGTTTTTTACCAGACATAACAACGCCCCGTGTCACAAGGCTAAAATTCTGTTGGAGTGGTTCGAGGAACATGATGCTGAATTCCAGTTAATGTCCTGGCAATCTAACTCACCCGATCTCTATCCGATAGAACACATTTGGATGTTAGCTCAGAGTTCAAAGACCACCAATTCGCAATAACTCGGATTTGCTTCACAATTGCTTAAATTTCTGGTACAATCTGTCTCCGGCCATCTACCAAGGACTTGTGGAATCCATACCAAGGCAGGTTGAAGCTGTGTTACGCGCCAAGGTGGGCCAACTCGTTATTGACAGGTGGTCATAATGTTTTGGCTCTTGAGTGTATGTCTGAGTTAATTGCAAATAGAAATCTACTTTTCGCAATCGCTTTTATCTCCTAATGGTTTGATTATTTTCCCAATTCAATTTATCACGTTATAAAATGTTTTGTGAGAAGTGAGTTTAGTTTCAGACAATGGGTAATCATTTACAAAAGGCACTACATTAAGTCATAATAATAAATGCCATTATTATGTTATAGTTATCTTTCTTCTTATTCTTATTCAATACCTAAATATTCTTTGGCTGAATAAAAAGCTGTTTTTTACCAGACATAACAACACCCCGTGTCACAAGGCTAAAATTGTGTTGGAGTGTTTCGAGGAATATGATGCTGAATTGCAGTTAATGTCCTGGCCGCCTAACTCACCGAATTATTCTTATTCAATACCTAAATATTCTTTGGCTGAATAAAAAGCTGTTTTTTACCAGACATAACAACGCCCCGTGTCACAAGGCTAAAATTGTGTTGGAATGTTTCGAGGAACATGATGCTGAATTCCAGTTAATGTCCTGGCCGCCTAACTCACCGGATTATTTTCCCAATGCAATTTATTACGTTATAAAATGTTTTGTGAGAAGTGAGTTTAGTTTCAGCCTATGGGGGGGGGGGGTAATCATTTACAAAAAGCACTACATTAAGTCATAATAATAAATGCCATTATTATGTTATAGTTATCTTTCTTCTTATTCTTATTCAATACCTAAATATTCTTTGGCTGAATAAAAAGCTGTTTTTTACCAGACATAACAACGCCCCGTGTCACAAGGCTAAAATTGTGTTGGAGTGTTTCGAGGAATATGATGCTGAATTGCAGTTAATGTCCTGGCCGCCTAACTCACCGAATTATTCTTATTCAATACCTAAATATTCTTTGGCTGAATAAAAAGCTGTTTTTTACCAGACATAACAACGCCCCGTGTCACAAGGCTAAACTTGTGTTGGAGTGTTTCGAGGAACATGATGCTGAATTCCAGTTAATGTCCTGGCCGCCTAACTCACCAGATTATTTTCCCAATTCAATTGATCACGTTATAAAATGTTTTGTGAGAAGTGAGTTTAGTTTCAGACTATGGTAATCATTTACAAAAGGCACTACATTAAGTCATAATAATAAATGCCATAATTATGTTATAGTTATCTTTCTTATTATTCTTATTCAATACTTAAATATTCTTTGGCTGAATAAAAAGCTGTTTTTTACCAGACATAACAACGCCCCGTGTCACAAGGCTAAAATTGTGTTGGAGTGTTTCGAGGAATATGATGCTGAATTGCAGTTAATGTCCTGGCCGCCTAACTCACCGAATTATTCTTATTCAATACCTAAATATTCTTTGGCTGAATAAAAAGCTGTTTTTTACCAGACATAACAACGCCCCGTGTCACAAGGCTAAAATTGTGTTGGAGTGTTTCGAGGAACATGATGCTGAATTCCAGTTAATGTCCTGGCCGCCTAACTCACCGGATTATTTTCCCAATTCAATTTATCACGTTATAAAACGTTTTGTGAGAAGTGAGTTTAGTTTCAGACTATGGTAATCATTTACAAAAGGCACTACATTAAGTCATAATAATAAATGCCATTATTATGTTATAGTTATCTTTCTTCTTATTCTTATTCAATACCTAAATATTCTTTGGCTGAATAAAAAGCTGTTTTTTACCAGACATAACAACGCCCCGTGTCACAAGGCTAAAATTGTGTTGGAGTGTTTCGAGGAATATGATGCTGAATTGCAGTTAATGTCCTGGCCGCCTAACTCACCGAATTATTCTTATTCAATACCTAAATATTCTTTGGCTGAATAAAAAGCTGTTTTTTACCAGACATAACAACGCCCCGTGTCACAAGGCTAAAATTGTGTTGGAGTGTTTCGAGGAACATGATGCTGAATTCCAGTTAATGTCCTGGCCGCCTAACTCACCGGATTATTTTCCCAATTCAATTTATCACGTTATAAAATGTTTTGTGAGAAGTGAGTTTAGTTTCAGACTATGGTAATCATTTACAAAAGGCACTACATTAAGTGATAATAATAAATGCCATTATTATGTTATAGTTATCTTTCTTATTATTCTTATTCAATACCTAAATATTCTTTGGCTGAATAAAAAGCTGTTTTTTACCAGACATAACAACGCCCCGTGTCACAAGGCTAAAATTCTGTTGGAGTGGTTCGAGGAACATGATGCTGAATTCCAGTTAATGTCCTGGCAATCTAACTCACCCGATCTCTATCCGATAGAACACATTTGGATGTTAGCTCAGAGTTCAAAGACCACCAATTCGCAATAACTCGGATTTGCTTGACAATTGCTTAAATTTCTGGTACAATCTGTCTCCGGCCATCTACCAAGGACTTGTGGAATCCATACCAAGGCAGGTTGAAGCTGTGTTACGCGCCAAGGTGGGCCAACTCGTTATTGACAGGTGGTCATAATGTTTTGGCTCTTGAGTGTATGTCTGAGTTAATTGCAAATAGAAATCTACTTTTCGCAATCGCTTTTATCTCCTAATGGTTTGATTATTTTCCCAATTCAATTTATCACGTTATAAAATGTTTTGTGAGAAGTGAGTTTAGTTTCAGACTATGGGTAATCATTTACAAAAGGCACTACATTAAGTCATAATAATAAATGCCATTATTATGTTATAGTTATCTTTCTTCTTATTCTTATTCAATACCTAAATATTCTTTGGCTGAATAAAAAGCTGTTTTTTACCAGACATAACAACGCCCCGTGTCACAAGGCTAAAATTGTGTTGGAGTGTTTCGAGGAATATGATGCTGAATTGCAGTTAATGTCCTGGCCGCCTAACTCACCGAATTATTCTTATTCAATACCTAAATATTCTTTGGCTGAATAAAAAGCTGTTTTTTACCAGACATAACAACGCCCCGTGTCACAAGGCTAAAATTGTGTTGGAATGTTTCGAGGAACATGATGCTGAATTCCAGTTAATGTCCTGGCCGCCTAACTCACCGGATTATTTTCCCAATGCAATTTATTACGTTATAAAATGTTTTGTGAGAAGTGAGTTTAGTTTCAGCCTATGGGGGGGGGGGGGGGTAATCATTTACAAAAAGCACTACATTAAGTCATAATAATAAATGCCATTATTATGTTATAGTTATCTTTCTTCTTATTCTTATTCAATACCTAAATATTCTTTGGCTGAATAAAAAGCTGTTTTTTACCAGACATAACAACGCCCCGTGTCACAAGGCTAAAATTGTGTTGGAGTGTTTCGAGGAATATGATGCTGAATTGCAGTTAATGTCCTGGCCGCCTAACTCACCGAATTATTCTTATTCAATACCTAAATATTCTTTGGCTGAATAAAAAGCTGTTTTTTACCAGACATAACAACGCCCCGTGTCACAAGGCTAAACTTGTGTTGGAGTGTTTCGAGGAACATGATGCTGAATTCCAGTTAATGTCCTGGCCGCCTAACTCACCAGATTATTTTCCCAATTCAATTTATCACGTTATAAAATGTTTTGTGAGAAGTGAGTTTAGTTTCAGACTATGGTAATCATTTACAAAAGGCACTACATTAAGTCATAATAATAAATGCCATAATTATGTTATAGTTATCTTTCTTATTATTCTTATTCAATACTTAAATATTCTTTGGCTGAATAAAAAGCTGTTTTTTACCAGACATAACAACGCCCCGTGTCACAAGGCTAAAATTCTGTTGGAGTGGTTCGAGGAACATGATGCTGAATTCCAGTTAATGTCCTGGCAATCTAACTCACCCGATCTCTATCCGATAGAACACATTTGGATGTTAGCTCAGAGTTCAAAGACCACCAATTCGCAATAACTCGGATTTGCTTGACAATTGCTTAAATTTCTGGTACAATCTGTCTCCGGCCATCTACCAAGGACTTGTGGCATCCATACCAAGGCAGGTTGAAGCTGTGTTACGCGCCAAGGTGGACCAACTCGTTATTGACAGGTGGTCATAATGTTTTGGCTCTTGAGTGTATGTCTGAGTTAATTGCAAATAGAAATCTACTTTTCGCAATCGCTTTTATCTCCTAATGGTTTGATTATTTTCCCAATTCAATTTATCACGTTATAAAATGTTTTGTGAGAAGTGAGTTTAGTTTCAGACTATGGGGGTAATCATTTACAAAAGGCACTACATTAAGTCATAATAATAAATGCCATTATTATGTTATAGTTATCTTTCTTCTTATTCTTATTCAATACCTAAATATTCTTTGGCTGAATAAAAAGCTGTTTTTTACCAGACATAAGGAACTTTTTGCACTTATACGTCTTTATAATAACATTTTTTGTTAGTTTAGTTGGCATTTCTATGGGATTTTAGTTCCAGTTTCTGTTATTAATAATAATCATTTTCAGAACTTTTAAAATTTTTGTTTATATTAATCCAGACAAAGCTCTTAAAGTGCCACCTGTTCATGTATCCATAACTGAACAGAATATGTCACGAAAGAGCAAAATCGTTTATTTTTGCTGTGAACTACGTTTCTTAGACTTTATTAGTAGTTATGTTCCAGAAACAAACATACATTTGAAAGTGCATATTTTGTAAGGAATCCTTTTTAAAGCGTTTTGTTAAAAAACCGAAATTGATAAATTTTCAAAAATAGTTAGATGGCTACATTAAGGACATGAACAGAATCTTTTTTTTTTGTTATAAACAGTAAATAATAATAATTAGCATTGCTTAATATTGATCGGAATAGTTTGCGAGTCATGGCATTGTTTGACAACCGATGATATAGAAAGACCAATGTTCGGTTTACAGGATGAATCTGACGCATTAGTTTGAAGGGCTGCTAGTTTGTCCTTACATTATGTGTGTTAGCTTCCAAAGGAAACAGAGTCTCATTGAAGCGAACGGAACCTCTCTGCAAATGTTTCCTTTTCTTCGCATAGACTCCTCTCAACCTAATGCGTATTAATTCCATGACAAATGCAAATAGACAGTAGCTCAAGTAATTTGTCGTGAAGCGCGTGGGAGAAGGACTCCAAACCAACCGAACGAAGACTCTGCGTGTATGTTAATTTTGATGGAAAAACATGATATAATGTTTTCTCGATCTAAAGTCCACCAAGATCCTATTACCATTCAATACCCCAGGAAAGTCCCAATCCAAACTCAGCCGAGGTCCTATTACCAATCAATACCTCAGGGAAATTAGATTAAGGGTTGTGTCGCCCAGTGTCTAAATCAGAAATAACAAAGATCGATGGTCGATACCTGTCGACAGATGGTCTACTAATCTATCACGTGCTGTCTGAGTTAGGTCGAACGTTATACTAGTGAAGCTCGTTGAAATGAAAATCTTACTAGTCAGCTTTCAATCGGTAGTATTGTAAACAGGGTGTTTTAGTTAAATACACTCTGTTGCAAAAAAATATATGCACCTAGAAGAATTAGAGCCACAATCATAAAACTCGGCACAAATGCAACTTGGGAGCCAATATGCAAATGATTAAAATTTCAGCGCCAATGAAACAAGGCTAAGCGCGCTATGAGCATGTGAGTTGCACAGGTGTGAGAGTTTAAAAGCATGAATACTTGTGCCGTAGGACTATTCAATCGAATCTATTGACTTTGGTAGGGTGTATTGTGACTTAAGATGCCTCTAAGACGTAACTGGCAGCAGTACGAACAGCTGACGGAGTTTGATAGGGGCCATATAATTTACCTCAGATAAGCAGGTTGGTCAAACAGGAGAATCAGCCGCCACCTCGGTCGGAGTGATGTGGTAGTTGCTCGGTGTTGGCAACAGTGGATCACGGATGGGAGAGTCTACCGTCGCGGAGAATTAGGGCGCACCAGGAATACAAATGAAAGCGAGGATCGCGAATCAGAAGAGCGGCCACGTCGGCACCGACAACGTCACTAGCATCGATGCCACGCCACTTACCTCCTTCCAGGCATCCGGTGGTATCAAGGGAAACCATTAGGAGACGGCTACCGAAATTGGCTTAAGGAGCCGACGTCCATTAAGACGCTTGTCACTGACCCCACATCACAAGCAGTGTCGACTGGATTTTCGTCGATCTCGGGCAGCTTGGAGTGTAACAAACTGGAGGCGTATGATCTTCAGCGATGAATCCCGATTCAGTCTCAGTGCTGATGATCACTGTAGACGTGTATGCAGGCGCACTGGCCAACGCTCTGGTCCGGCATTTGTTGCCGAATGGCATGCAGCCATTTCACAAGGTATGGCAGGATTGGGAGTGATTTTTTGGAACACACGATCACCTCTAGTTGCTCTCCAAGGCACTTTGACAGCTCGCAGATACGTGGACAGCATTTTAACGCCTATTGTTGTGCCTATGCTATCAAGTCGCCCAGGTGCCATTTATCAGCAGGACAATACTCGTCCACATACTGCGCGACTCTCTCAACATTGTCTTCAGGGATATGACGTACTCCCATGGCCTGCCAGGTCACCAAACCTTTCGCGATAGAGCATCTCTGGGCGGTCTTGGTAAAGGCAACTGCAGCCATCTCGGGATACAAGGGAATTAACGACGCAGTTGCAAAGATTATGGCATGATCTTCCGCAGGGGCTCATAAGTGACCTAATTGATTCGATGCCGTGTCGTTCGCTTGTATAGCTACTTAATGATTTGTATCCTTTTGCGTGCTGTAACTACTTAATAAAATATTTTTTTATTCTGAATTTTTAATCATCTTCTTATCTTCCTATACACTACATGCCTGCCAAGTTTCGTGAGTGTAGCTCAATTTCTTCTGGGTGCATTTATTTTTTTGCGAGACACAGAGTGTAATTCAGAACTCCTAAGAGGGATAGGATGCATTATGACGACTCGAAATCATATGGCAATGGGGTGTCGGAAATGATTTCAAAACCGGGGAAATTTTTGATATGCCAGGAGTATTCCAGGTTGATCGGAGTCCCATGAGCCGAATATGCGAGGCGTGCATTGAAGTCGATGGAAAAAACCTCAAACACTTACTTTGACCCATGTACCTTTTGCTGTTTTACATGTAAGTGAAAAATGGGCTCTTTCTTTATGATGCTTCTGTGTATACATTACCGCTTCTGCTCTCACATTGCTATATGGTTTCGAGCCGTTAAGATGCTCGCTAGCCCTCTTAAAAGGGCTGCTCACACTACGGCCGTCCGTCTCGTCCAACCCGTTTTTTCACGTGACAAACTGCCGACGAAAGCAGAGTAACATTCACATACGGTCGCCGCACATGAGTTACGTGGCTGAAATCACCCACCAGAGAGAAGAGGCGCTGCTTGGCAGAAGCCAATGCTATGCTGTCCTACTTTTGACGGCCGTCAGACATAAAGGTTCTTCTGATCGAAACAGGTCCCGTCCAAGATGGGTAACTGTCATGGCAACCAGCAAAGAAAACCTTTTTCGGGTGGAAAAAAAAATGATGGACGGAACGGACGGCCGTAGTGTGAACTACCCCTTAGAAGTTCTGAAACATTTAACTGAAACACCCCGTGTAACTAAGACTCGTTTTCCCGAGGTGTTTCAGTCACAACCAATAACAACATAACACTAATCTGATAATGGGTTTTAAGTCAAGTAAAATTAATTAGTTTACGCAGTGTTTTCTCTGCTGGTAATAAGATCGTGTTTAAAAGAATAACACTACGGTTCTCACATCGAAACTATACAAGATACGATAAGAAGCTCAAATGAAATACACACAAAAGGAATCGAGCTTGTATGTAGAATGTATTAAAGGTATGGGTCGCAACCATTGATGCATTATGAGCCAAAAGCACAAAGATAAATCGATTCAGTGGGTAAACGAGACCATACAGTAAACGAACCAGCTTCTAAAAACAATTTGTTTTTTAAATACTGAGCGAAATTTAAAAATCAAAACTTGAATTTTTGACTTCTTGAACTCAAACTATGTTTTTCGCAAATACGAGTGTGTCTGTGTGTATGGGTTTGACGTGTGCATGTGTGTATGCGTGTTTTTATTGTTCCATTTTTAACGCTATATTTCATTAAGTATAATTACGGACATTTAATTGCGTTTTACAAATTTCATTTGAGGCAGGGAGAAGCAAAGGGATGTAAGTGGCAAAATTAGAAAAGAATAGATAACCAGTACAATTAGTAGGGGAAACTCTGAAAAGCCTACCCAGAACATTATCTTGAAACATGTTTTATTCAGAACTTAAAAATGTTCTTTTACACATCCCTATTGCTTCTCACTGCCTCATTTAATAATCACCTTATGCAACATGGTCTTTTAAAGTGATTGATATGTGTTCCTTTTGTTTTATAATCACATAATTACAGTCAGATCCCGATTTACTGAATACATCTGGACCAAAACTTTCATACGTGAAATCGGGGTGCGAAATTTAAAATAAAATTGCACTTAAGTACTTTATCTAAAAGCCCTAATATGCAACTGCACAAAAATATTCATAATTAGAAAAAGTACACTTTTTATGCAGCATTCCGCGACCTATTACACTAGTTACATTCAAGCCACGTTTTAACGAACCTCTATTTAACGAATTACGCGTTTTAGAGAATTTTTCTTTTTCCCCAACTAGAGATGTGAACAGTCCGGAAAAACCCGGAAATTTTCGGAAAAAAACGGAAAAAAGCATTTTTTCCGAAGAGATTTATTTCCAATTCGGAAAATTTGAATTTTTTCAACTTTACAGGTAGTTTTTATTGACATTTTCAGCAAAAAGTAATAAATTAGAAATTTTTCATACTTAAATTCTGATGCTAATTTCCTCATCCCCCACCCCCTCTTTTGTATGTTAAAATACTGTCTAACTTTGATAATGCAAGCTGTTGTATGATAATATAATTTGCATACGGATCAGAAAACATTTAATACTTTTTGCACAGAAAAGAAAAGAATTTCACACAATTATTTTAATAATATCAATTTGGGGAAGAGTTAGAGGCGGTTGCAGTTTAGAGTTCTAAAGTAATCAATACATAAGTTATTTTAATTCATCAAAATTTTAATCAAAACTTTCCTTTGTTCTCAAGGATCCAGTGTAGCTTCAGGGAAAGTTTGTTTGCTTTAGAGGAACGATTATAGGCACTTAAAGAGTTTTTTTTCTCCCATACATACATGTAGCTATGCAAGTTTGTTTAGACAACAAAAAAATGTATTTGACAATTTTATCACAAACAGATCATAAACACAGAACTATTTTCTAGTACTTTGAATCTATTTTATTATTAATTTTTACATCACACTGACCAAAACCCAAACTCAAGTAAAAAGTTTTGACAAACAGCAGAATTTTTATTATTATAAATTCACATAGCAGTAAATTAAGCACCACTTTAAAATATTTTTCAGAATTCTCTCTTTTTTTAAAAGTAAATTTTCAGTTAAATTTAAAATACAAATGAATCAGTAATTATATTGTGCTTAATTGCTTAAGTTCCGGGCAAAGTTTAATTTACTTTTTAATTTAAGTAAAGTTTAGGTCAACTTTGAGTTAAACCTTTCTTTTATCTCATTAATCTTGCTCCATGTCAGAATGTGAATAAATTTATTCAACGCTATCTAGGAGATGAATATTTAATTGGAATGCTGGACTTGTCATTAAAAAGTCGAAAATTGCAGCGAATATGAATAACTACTAGTTTTTTAACATTCTTTTTAGTCAACCTTTTCCGTAATTTTGTATGAGTAGTTCCAAAAGTTGACCAGTTTCTTTCACGAACTCTAGACGTTGGAGGAATTTAACAAACGAGAAGGTAACGTATGCAGTGGTTGTGCAGTGCAAAGTCCAGACCACCAGGTAAAAGGATTAATGTTCTTTACTGATTCCCAAGCTCTTCTCCAGAACCCAGATGAACTTCTATATTCGGCTAAATTTGACGTAACTCGAATATTTAACGCAAGATTATCTGCATTTCTTGTGAGATAATCAAAAGCGTTGCAATTTCCTCTTTAGACAAACACAGACCCTTGTAAAGTGGGATCCAGTAAATTTGCTGCAGCATGGATTTCTTTGCAAAAAAATGCCTTCCTTTTCTCTAAAATATCAGAAAAACGTTTTTCCCCTGGGGCTTTAGGGTGAAATGCTTAAATTTTTAGTGACTGCATCTGCCATATTCGACCAAGTTGAGGAACATCCTACATCAGAGACTTTATGATATGTAGAGAAGTATCTATTTGTAGCCAGAACCGGTATGACTACTTTTACTATGCGTAGCACGGCCGTGCAGTTAGCTGAAACTCCAGTTTAAGTTTTGGTTCAGCTTTAGAAACCGTTATGCAGTTTTGGTTTGGAGTTTCCGTTGGGAAGATAAAGAAAAAAAATTAGTTTAGTGATTTGGACTTAGACTGTATTGGTAAAAATGAAAACTCAATAGCTGTCATCGTCAGAGAGTAAAGTTACATTGCCAGGAAGAGAAATTATACTTATTTCTCTTTGA
This sequence comes from Uloborus diversus, assembly GCF_026930045.1. Lineage (NCBI taxonomy): Eukaryota > Metazoa > Arthropoda > Arachnida > Araneae > Uloboridae > Uloborus > Uloborus diversus. The sequence goes on from NC_072736.1 coordinate 115,843,570, forward strand.
AGCAATATCAATCATATTTAAAAGTCAATAATTACTATTATTATTTCAAGTTTCAGAGGAAATCAAATATAGAAAATTTAATTGTTGTGATTTCACACACCTTGCCCAATAATATTGGTTGAAAGACAATTGGAATTATTTCTGGTGTTTGACCAAGAAAGCTCTCAGTTATAAAACAAAAGGGCTATTTTTTTTACCCGACTGCGCGTGCGCGACGAAAAGAGTAATGTGTTTATCTGCCTATGTATGTATGTCCGTTTCTATGTGGCGTTCTACATGCTAAACGCCTTGGAGAATTTTAGTAATTTTTACGTCAATCGATTTGTCTCAACCTTGGGAGTGTCAGTAAACACTTGACGCTAATCAAAAGTACCATTTCAAAAACCAGTTGCCATTTTGTCAGTTTGGGATGGACGCTTGCTGGGTGTCGCCCACTGTGTCGCACGTTACCTGCGTGCGACAAATGCAGGTAGTTTTCGCTGCCTGAATTTTTGTTTACGGTCTACTAATTGGGGTCTCAGATCTTCTAATTGGGGTTTCTGATGTGAATTCTTTCATGTGTTCTTTATATGTGTTCTTTATATGCAAGTAGTTTTCGCTGCCTGAATTTTTACCCGACTGTGCGTGCGCGACGCAAAAGAGGGAAATGTGTTTATAAGTATATGCATGTATGTCCGTTTCTATGTGGCGTTCTACAGGCTAAACGCCTTGGCCAATTTTGGTAATTCTTACGTCAATCGATTTGTCTTAACCTTGGGAGTGTCACTAAACACTTGACAGTAATCAAAATTAACCATATCAACAACCAGTTGCCATATTTTGTCAGTTTGGGATCGGCGCACGTCGGGTGTTGCACACTGTGTCGCACGCAGGTAGCGTGCGATACAGGTAGTTTTCGCTGACTGAATTTTTTTGTTTACCAAGTCTACTAATTGGGGTGGGGCCTTCATGGCTCTGAGGTAGAAGCTTCGTCTTCTAAGCCGGAGGTTGTGGGTTCGATTCCCGCCAGTGCCCTGGGTGTTATTTCCTTCTCTTGTATTGTACATCTTTCCTGTGTATGTCCGGAGGAAAAGGCGTCCGGCACGCAGTCCTCTATGTATGTGAAGCTGTTTAGCTTCTAAATAAATAACTACTAATTGAGGTCTCATTAGCCGAGTGTTCTAAGCGATTGCTTCTCCCACTTGAGGCGGTGGGTCAAAACATTCTCCCACCGGATGCACTTTCCCTTCTTTCTGATGTAAATTTTTTCATGTGTTCGTCATATGTATTCTGTACCGTAATAAAAAATATATTATGCGTAACGAAAGCAAGACACTCAGATTGTAGTCCTCATAAAAATAAACCCGTGCAATAAGCACCAAAAAAAAAAAGAGAGTCTACTAATTCGATTTTCATTTCTAACATGTTGCATTTGTTTTTGCCTTCATTCAAGGGACTGAGATTCGCGATGTGTACTTTATTGAGAAGCTTTTTTAGTTTTGCGAGAAAGACTTGATTGATGACGTTTCAGATTTCGCGTCATCATGAGTTATACGGACTGTTTATATAGCTGTGTTGTGGTTGACTTAAGTTCGCGCATTTTTGCCGAAGGTCAAGCCCATGTAGCTTTACGTCGAGTTAGGTCCCTAAAGGGACTAATTATCAATAGTTTAGACCACCGCAAGTTACATAATAAACCTCACAATACAAACAAACTCTCCCAATGAAATGACAAGGTTGCGAAATGCACCATCTTATAATCGTCATAACTAAGTCAATGAAAATTAACTAAAAAGTGTAAAATAAAAAATTATTAAATAAAAACAAAAAACCCGACTGCGTAAAAACCAAAAACTAAAAAGAAAAATATATAAATCCAGTAGTTTAGAATATTATTAAGTACTACTGAATAACTACACCGTTGAAATAGTTTTATAACCCTACAAAGATAAGGTCAATCATAAATTCAAAAGCAGAATAGAAAGATCAACAGTTGGGGATTATTCAAATTTTACGGAGTTCTTAGAATTAGAAAGGAATGGGCCCCGACTGTTGATCCTTCTATTCTGCTTTTGAATTTATGATTGGCCTTATCTTTGTACGGTTATAAAACTATTTCAAGGGTGGAGTTATTCAGTAGTACTTAATAACATTCTAAACTACTGGAATTATACATTTTTCTTTTTAGTTTGTTTGGTTTTTTACGCGGTTTTTTGTTTTTATTTAATTCTAATTAAACCTACTTTTATGGGAATTTCTGTCAAGCAGAAAAAAAGAGATGTATGGATTGCATATCGTCGCCTCAGAGCAACAATAGGATATATAAGTGTTATTCCTGGGATTATATGTCTTAGTATTGCTTTCAGGCGACGATATATTTTTTAATACTTAACTCTGGTATATGTGCCAGAAAACAGAGCTATAACAACTCTATTTGTATTCATTAAAAAATATAATTTTTCCATTTTTTTCCAAGTTTTCCAAAAAAATAAAACAAGATTTTTTTCACTACTTCAAAATTTCCGGAAATTTTACATCTCTATCCCCGACTAAAATGAAGGCAAAGACCCCCATTAACCGAATAATAAACCCCGAACTAATGAATTATTTTAACCGCCGATTTTTTTTTTGTTAATTTGAGTTAGGAAATATTGTATTGTTTTCCAAATGATGTATTCATCTTGTGCGCTGCAGAAAAATACTTTTCTTGGAATCAACCATGTTTGACGGCCGAGTGGGGAACCAATGAATAGACATTCTGTTGCAGAAAGTGATTATGAAACTCTTATTCAAACTCAGAGTGGAAAGTGTAAAATCGTATCTCATGCAGCAGACTGTAAATGACACAGTATTTTCTTCTCGTCATAAAGTCGAAAGACAACTATTTCGAGTCTAGTATTAAGAAAATTTTCAAAATCTGTTAGTCAGAACAGCAAAATTTCAAATTATATTACTTTTCAGGAAATACTTTTAACTGTAATTTTAGTTGTATTGTAATACAATTCATCAGCTAAAAATACGTTACTTAGTGTATGAGTAAAGGAAAAAGTTTGCACTGAAAGAAATTTATAGATAAGTTCCAATTTATTAGAAGCTTTCAACATCTAAAGAAAAAATATTTTCTCTGCAATGGACTATAAATTTTAAATGGTAGAAAGATTGAGTAAATTTTTTACAAAAATATGATTTTTTGAGATTATCACTTCAGTTATTTCTCTTGTTTAACTGATTTACTCAAATTATTCACATTAGTAAGTTGTTTTGAAACATTTGTATGTCTATACTTTAAGCCTTTACCAAAGTTCGATTTATTGAAACATACAACAATATCCTTCAACACTGAATAAAAAGGTAAAAATAGATATGGATAGTTTTAAATTTTAAATTGTAGAAAAAATGAACAAAATGTGTGACTTAAAACCTTTTAGTAAAATAATGTAACAATGACATCCAATTTGTATTCTTGTATTTAAGAAGTTATTACTTTTAAGTGCTTATTTATAAATAAATAATACGCTCCATGTTGGAATTTTAATAAAGCAAACTATTTTTTTAACTTAACATTTGATTTGGGAACGAAATTCCTATAACTCGAATGCGATTATGTTTGAAGCTCTTAGAATTTTGTTAAATGGTTGAAAAAATATGGCAGAATGTTACGCTCTTAATTGAAAATTCTTTGAATGATTTATTTCAATTTCATTAGTAATTTAACTCGCTTTTAGCTTTTAATGCAACTAAATAAAAGCATCGTTTTGATTAACCATTAAAAAAGTTGAAAATAAGAGTTTTTTCAGTAACATGTTTTCACACCGAAAAAAAAAGGAAAATAAAGTTAAAAGGAAATTTGATTCCTGAAAGATAGCGGTTTTCGCAAGCATCATTACATTGCCTTTCCAAACACAAAATACTTTTAATATATATTTTTCTTTTTATCTCATTCTTTATTTCTAATCAACAATATTTAAGCTAGATTACAACCAGGGCTGCATTTACTTAACATTATTTTTAACTTTAAATCTTTAACGCGTCTTTCTCTATGATGCAATTTTTAACGATATTTTGATTTCAAACTCTTATAAATCAGGAACTGATAAAGATATAGTAATGAAATTTGGAGCATATCGTTTTCAAATAGTTTACTTTAATTTTTATTCGGCAAATTTGAAAAAAAAAAAAAAAAAAAAAAAAAAAAAAACGTTTACTGCAGGAAAAAAAAAAATGCGATTAAAAAAAAGTATCTTATAATTTTTCGAACTTTGTCTTCAAATAGTTTCTATTTTTTATTGAATTAATACTTTTTTAAACTTCGAATGTAAATTAAAGGTCAGATACTTGTGCATAACTTTTTGAAAAAATATTGAAAATTGACTAAGAATATTTTGAGGTTTAGCAATTTAAGGTAACTCCATTCTTTTAATTAATTAAATCTAAATTAAATTTTGCTTTTTAATATTTATGGTATGAATTTGCTTATTTAATAGATAGCGAATCAGTGTAAAAAATTTCAAAACTCTAAACTGTTTATTTATTTATTTTTTTTTTTTCAAAATGTGTTCCGGAGGGAGGGAAGCATAAGGGGTCGAATGCGACGGTCCTTAACTTCGAATGTCGGATCCAAAGTTGGTAAGTTTCCCTCCGACTCCGCAGCTCTGGTAAGGCGTAGCTGTAAAATAAAAGATACAGCGGAGTTTGAACAAATATTTGAAGTATCAATGAAATTAGAAAACATAGAGATTTTTTTATGCTAAATCAAAGTAAATGTTCAACAAGAGAAAGAGACAGAGAAAAGTGTTACTTTGCATAGTGATATTTTCGATTATCATCAGCTAAAATGCAATCTGAACGAAATTAGTTGCCATAATCAAAGTTTTATGCATAAATTGAATCTGCTTTATACTGTATCAAGTAAAGCTGATTTTACTGCCACATTTCATGAATTACCTAGCAAGACAAAAAATATTCTGAAAAAATTTAAATGAAATATATGTAATGAATTTTTTTTTAATTTAGACGTAAAGATATTCTATCTTTGGAATCTAAAAAATAATATGCTTTTTCAGAATTTATCTAAATTTATCTTTCGAAATAATGCATAAATTGCTTAGACAGCGATTGTTTACGACATTCCATAAAAGTTTCATAGAATTCTTTATTTAAATTGACAAGTGTTGTAAATTCTCCAGGGCATAGAAAGTCGGTAAAAATAAAATGTTGTTTAATATCGTTGCTGGTCTTTGCATAAAGAAATAACTTATTATTTTCACTTTTATATAATGTGACTTCAAACATTTTCTCGTCTAAACATAAATGTGAGTGAGATAAATTCAGTTTCTCTCAATACCAATGTTACACAGTGGTGGCAAATCTTTAGACGCATTTTTTTTTTCATTAAAATAAGGACGAATAGTTGAAAACATAGATATAAATTTAGTCCAACTTAGAAAATTACATTTAAATATTAACGCAAGTCAAAACTGTGCAAGTTAAATTAGTGTTTCATGAAATCAGAAAGAGTAATAACTCAAAAGTGAAAGGACTGGACTGCCGTAAAAACATCGAATAAGGTGATTTAAATCTTAAATATGGACAAATTTTTCCGTTGTCATTAGTTGATTTATTTCATAAATAAATAAATACATTAAAATGCACTGATGGACAAAATCATGAACTAAAAAAATGTCCGCTTTGTTCAAACCATAACTTATCCCAATTTAATGTTATTTTGTGCAAATAAAGATGAATTACTAATAAAATAGGATATTCTTATTCATTTTTACGATGCATAATTTTATAGCTAAATTCAGCATAACTAATATGCTTAATAAAACAGTATAATTATAAAAATAGACAACATTAATATCTTAGCACCAAGTGAAACCTAGACAGAGGTTTCATGTGTAAGGTAAGAACTCTTGAATTGCAGTAAACTTGTTTGAATGAGTTCCTTAAAAGCCATAACTCGACTCGTATCATTGTTGCCATTATTAATAGCTTTATTTTTCAAAATTAATGACAAGCAATAAACAAATGAATAGAAAATGAAAAAGTCCCATTTGTTAAATTTAATATTTATATTAAGTTTCTCATAAATGCACTTTTTGGGTATAAATTAAAAAAGAACGATTAATTTTATCATTAGATATTGCTGCTTTCTTTTATTTGAATTATTCCAATACACAAAGAAACGTGCCATTTTCACATTTTTCTTGATTGTTATAGGAAAACATTTTTATTGTCTGGTTTTAGTTTAGAATAATCCGCGGTTTTGAAATCCGTGTTTTATTTTTTTGAGTTGTTCCTCTTTAATTTTAATTTAAAGAATTTTGATATACCTAGAGTTTTGATTCTTTCAGAAAAGGTGGTCAGAATTACGGCCTGAAGAGATGTTGAAAAAATCCAGTGCCAAATCGCTAGAAAAATGCCAATCAAGGACAATGTTCCTCGCTCAATGGGATCATTTTGCTTACAATGAAATACGTCTTTGTGTGTTATTTCAGAATATTTTCAGACCATTATTTGTAATTACTTGTTCTGCAAAATTAAAAATCCTAGGCATCTGAAAATCTTGTAAATTGTAATGCAAAAAAAAAGCATTTCACGACTTAACAAAGTTAAAAAACGACCATTTAAATCATTCTTATCAACCTGAACAAAAACTTAGACAGTAAAAAAAAGTGTTTTTCGAATGTTCCAAAGAAAATGGGGAAATGACGATTGCATAGAAAATAAGAGTTTATTATTTTTTTTTGGTATTATGTCATACTTTATCCTTTCTCTTAATCCTTATCAAAATTTAAAAAAAGAAAAATAACAATATCTAACTACGTTTGTTTTGTTTTCCTTTCAAAAAAAGCATAGATGAGAAGCAAGCCAAAAATTTAGAAATTTTTATTTTTAATTCATATTTTTATTGTTTGTCATTTATTAAAAAAAAAAGTACATATCACAAATGACAACATTTCTTCATGTTATGATTTTGAACTAACTCATCTGCACAAAAGTTTACTATAGTCCAGTTATTTTTTACTTTTGTCCAGGTTTCACGTAAAGATCATGTATTGGAGTAGCCCATTTTTTGGAATTACAGTAATTGTTCGTAAAACTTATGAGTTAGACATAACTCATAGTACGGCCACTTTGTACATTATTCATCTACAGATTGACATATTAACATTAAAGTTTGATTAGTTACGATTGGCACAAAGTTAATTTTTTTTTCCAGTCGTGTATTTTAGTGTTTGTCATTTTGATTAATTTATTTACATATTTTTACATAAAATTGATTTGATATTTACTTTATTTCTTTCTACTGATATATTTTTCTGCAGATCAATTTCTTACCGTAAATAAAGTTTTTTTGAGCAATCACATTATTTGACCTTTGAATGACGTTCCTATGATTTTATTTCCCCCCCCCCCCGCCGCCCTCTGCAGCACCACCGTCGACCGCCCCCCCCGCCCCGTCGTTGCTCTATTAGCGAAAACCGTCTCCAGGTTGCGTCCATATCCTACACAAACACGCATACATACACACACATACACACACACTCATGCCTGCACACAGGCACAAACACACACGCATACAAACACACACCTACACACACACTCATGCCTGCACGCAAACACAAACACACACGCATACACACACACCTACACACTGCACGTAGACACAAACACATACGCCTACATACATACGCCTATACACACACATACACATACGCACACACACATACGCACACACATATACCCACACACTCATACCTTGACAGACCCACACAAACTTATTATTGAGTAAAACAGAATTTGAATTGAAAATGTCAAAATTTAAATTAATTAATTTATTTTATACTTAATTTTAAAATGCATTTCTCGCGTTTTAGCCACAATTGCAGTACGCACAAAGCAACCTATAAGCCGCGTTATCTCTTCAGCCATGTAAACAAATGAGAACAGTGCACCCTTATTTCCTAAATAGCAGCTGCGCAAGCTCTTCAATTTAGATTGGAAGGATTTTGAACTCTCTTATATAAAGAACTTCTGGTGCTAACAAATTTAGTTTAAGGCAGTAGCTTCACTAGAAGTGGCTTAAACCAAAATTACTATAGGGTAGACGGGGACACGTTTACGCAGTGCCCTTTTTTCAAAACGAATTATAACTGGAGAGCCTACAGTCATAACAGATTGATGCTGCTCCTTAGCAAATATTCTCACAAGTTTTTTAGCATCAGTCGAGGTTTGTTCCAGCAGGCAAACAGAATAATCTGTTTTCTATCAAGTCGAGTAAATGTTGAGTGGAACGTTTTGAACCTTACGGTGAATAAATAATACTTAGTTAAGAACGAACAAATATCTAAAAATTAGCAGAATTTTATTCTTTTTTGAGATATGTAATTGTATTAACTGAAATGTTGTTATTTTTTTTTCTTTTTTGCACGTTAAAAACAAATCCAAACTTCGCGAAGAAGCAAGTTTACGCGTTGAAGTCTGAGCACCTTTAAGCACGTTCTTACTGTAAGTTACCGTCCATTAGCCAGGGCTAAGGCTGAAATACGTGAAATACACCGCCTGTTCAGTCATTTCCAGCCGATGACTGCAGTTTCGTGCTTATTAGCACTCATCAGCCCGGCATAGGAAAGTGACTGATCTGGAGATGGAAAATTTACAGTGTCTTACTTCTAAACGTGCCCTGAAGCTTTTCACTCCGAGCTGTCTCAAAACCTTCTAGAATTTTCAGGCCATTTAGCTTTGAAAATCACCACTTAATTTTTGATTGAGTTACAAAGTCGTACCTTATAGCTTACAATCATGTAATGCTGTCTTCATGTCCGTTCAGCCATTACTTTATAAACTTATTTAACTGTAATAAATTTGCTTTATTTTAACCAAAGTAAGACATTTTCTTCAAAACTCTAATAAAGCCGCGTTAGGTGTTAAAATAAATATTCGTAAACTTTCCCCACTTCAGAGGCACGTTTAACACTTAACGTGCAAACTTAATACACTATTTAGTCTGTAATAAATTTGCTTTATTTTAACGATGGCAAGACATTATGTTCAGAACACTAACAGAACCACGATGCGTAAACGTACCCCGAGTCCGGGGCACGTTTACGCAACAGACTTGTAGTAAAAAATAATTTTTTTAACGGTTAAAAACACAACCTGAGCAACAACTGAATATACCAATTTTGACTCCATAAACTGCTTCATAAAAACGCAATGTCTAAAATTTCCTTAGTTAAAACATAAAATTTAGAAAATTCATTGAAAAAAAAATCCGCGTAAGGGTGCTCCGGTCTACCCTACTATATTGTCATTCTATGAAATTTAGAGCAAGAGGTTTGAAAATTCAACTACTTAGCTTGGTTAAGCAATGCGAAGTAGCGATATTTTATCGTAAGTTCCCTGACCAACCAACGTGCATTTTTCTCTGCTCACTCGAATACTGCTGTTGCACAACTATGTCACGTATATTCGTTCTTACCCAACTCTTACTTACCAACCTCTTAGTGTGCAGTCTCTCCAATCCCTCAAGCTCTGCTTGCTTGACCTTATAATTATTTCCTTTGAAAATATCAATTTTATTTTACATGTTTTTGGCTCATGACACGCAGCGTTTTTCATCAAACCTCGCCGACTTTCCGAAAAACCGACAGCAAAAAAAAAAAAAAAAAAAAAAACACCTAAAGTTGTTTAAAAATTCTATTCTATTCTATTCAAGAGTCACAACTGACTTCAACTGTATTTATGTCGAGGACTGCATACTATGTCCCTTGCCTCTATTATTTTATATACCGATAGATGGCAGCACCATCACCGGATCGAACAGTTAGTGAGAATTTTGAACTAGCCCAGGAGGTAATAGCTACCTAGTACTAGCACCCCCAGAGGTATCGTTTCACTTGGAGGACATTGAGACCACGAGCATATTTAACGTCGCCCAGTCCCCATTAATGACGACGGTGGGTCTTCGACCAGCGAGGATCGAACCCGAGGCCCTCCGGTCCCGAGTCCAATGCCTTACCGATCAGGCTACCACGGCCCCCAAGTTGCTTAAAAAAAGAATTAAAATTGCTGAAACATGAACATTTACATAAATTAGTTCCTCACTGCACAATCACGAAACATTGCATTCAAAATTTGGTAGCCAAATAGATTTTGAAACTTATAAAAAAAATCCAGTAGTATATCAAAAAAAAAAACGTAACAAGATATCGCCGAATAAATGAGCTAAATTTCAGATATTCTCAGACCGGTGACACTCCATAAGGGATTGTTCTCAAAGTTGCAGCACTTATATGCAATCGTTGAGTGTGATTTGTGATAAAAACAGATTAATTTCAAACGATCTCTTACGTTTCGCAACGTATTCGAGAAAAATTGAAATTCGACTCATTAGGTCACCGATGCCCTTTTACAGAATTTTGCAAGAATTTTTTAAGAATCACCAAAAAATTACGAAAATCTAAAAAAATATTATACATAGTAAATAAACTAATAGCTAAAATTTACAGCTCATTCCTAACCATGTATAATGAATTGCGATCAAAAAACGCTTTTGGTTTCTTCCATTTGTTTCTGGTCCCCTAAATGCATGGGCGATTTAATTTTTATTGAAATATGTTTGTTAACGCATTCATTTTATGTGACACAGGTATAGAAAAACCATGCTCCAGAAATTCTTTAAACGGAATTTATGCATGTGAACCATCTTTAGATGCCTCAGTGTGCTGGAAAAACAAAATATATATTAAATTTTTACGTAGAAACACGGAAAGAAAGTTCATATACTATACTGTTAGATGACCCGTAACTCAAACTAAAGTCTTATGAAAGTTCAAACAGTATTACTTTAATTTCTTTCACTGCTTGAAGATCTAATCACATACTGAACCCGAAGTGGGAGCATTGAACCAAAGCAATCATCGACACTGATTCATTCAAAAGATTTGCCAAAACTTGTTTAGCACCTTTCCCCAAAACTGCTCTCATTATCCGGCATTCCTTCCGGCAATGATGCCACCTTCTCTTCATTAAAAGAAGGAATCGCATTGATCAGAGAAAGTTTCTATTTCTAATTCTTTCGATCGCAGCAATCTGTTATTTAAGCGATGCTGAGGAAGCAGCTCAACGCTGTAACTTTGATCAATAGAAGGAAATGCCAGAATCAAAATTCCTTGTTTGCAATTTTATTATTTATAGTCGATTATGAAATAATAACTATAAGACAAACAATAGCAATAATAATAATATTAATAATATAGTAATATATATAAATATAAATAATAATAGAAATAATAATAATATTAATACTACTACTACTAATAATAATAAAAATAATAATAATAATAATAGTACTAACATTAATAATAATAATAATATTTAAGATTATTATTGTAGCTAGTATTATTAGTATTTTTTTAGCTATTATTTTTATTATTATTAGTATATCTATTATTATAGCTATAATTACTACAGCAGTAATATTTAGAAAAATAATAAAAATAACAATAATTATAATTAAAATAATAATAGCGGTAATAATAATAATAATAATAATAATGATAATATGTATTATCCTCAGACTTTTAGTTTTATTTTTTGTCTGACTTCACTATATAATGAAATTATGTGAACCCTGCTTGAAATATGGATAAAAATCAAAATTCAAAAATAAATCAAACTTTAAAGTTGGAACTTTTTATCAAAAGGCATCCAATGAATATAATTTTTTGTTCTGAGACATATGTTCCACCCTCAGAGTGAAGATGGGTAGAGAGAGTATGTAGCAACCCTTTCTAACGCCAGCATGAATACAGTTTTCATCACGTGGACAAGCGTCCACCGCGGAATAGAGTAGCATGTGTTTCTACGAGGGAGAGCTGTTGTTTCAAAACAAAATGGTCTCTTATTGTTCTGCATTTGGATGTAAGGAAAAATTGGTCAAAGAATGACCAATAACATTCCATTAGTAAATTTTTACTTAAATAATATCTCAGTTATTTATAAATTTATTGGTTTTATATATAAAAATCGAGTTAGAAAGCCTTTTATCGCGTTTTTGGAGAAAAACATTTTATATTACCAAAATTAACAACTGGAACTGAGCGTTTGCGCTGTAATCTTTTATCTCGTAAAATACTTAATATAGATGTTCGTAGTTTTACAGATACCTGTGACCTTATTAAGTTTTCTTCCATAAAGCAAATTGAGGCAATGAGAAGCAAAGGTATGTAAGTGGCAAAATTAAAAATTTGAGATAACCAGTACAAATAGAAGGGAACCTCTCGTCTATTTTCGAACAAGGAATAGAATTAGTAGCCCTGGTAGGTAATGCTGTACAGTGTGATTTATAAAAAAAAATAATGAAAGCCTACCTAGGAAGTTATTTTTAAACGCATTCTACTCAAAACTTGAAAATGTCCACTTACATCTTGAGGCTTTTCACTGCCTCAATTCAAGTTGGGATTTCTTTCTCACTTGAATTAAGCTTCATACTAATATTAAATCATCAGATGAATGCTATTTGTATAGGGAAGAACAATTCAGTTTAGTATTTAAGGGTCAGGCAATCTGTAAGCAAAATTTTATCTATTGGTGACTTTCTTTTTGTATGAATTATCATTGGTGATTCGAGTTGTCCTCGAAAAGGGGGAGGGAGGGGATTGCACAAACTAAGCTAATGCAATTTTTAGCGGAAGGTTATTTTAACGGGGTCTTTTTTGGAGGGTGAGGGGGATTCTAATTCGGGAGGGGGACTACGTGACATTTGAGGCGGTGCTCTTGTAGGGATGGGCACCTCCAAGATTATGGATTTATGATTCTGGTTTGTGTACTCAAATAACTAAAATCGAATAATTTGTATAGTTTATTTCAGATAAACAGGAAGTCCTTGTTTCAGGTTTTCTGTTCTAATTAAAATTTAGACAGTAAATATTGTATTTGTGTATTTTATTTTAAATGAAATACTCTCTCAATGTTATTTGTATTATTTGCAAAAGACATTATGAATGCTTTCTGATAAATTCATATGCATTTATTGCAATTTTTGAAACTTTTAGAAACTAATTTCGAACAAAATCAAAATTTATTTTCCTATTTGCCGTTCCTGGATTATGCCTGTAGCAGACTGTATTTGCAAGCCGATTACCACACTGATAAAAAAGCACAGATGGTCATGCGTAGGACATGTTCTCAGAATGCAGGCAATAGATCCTACAAGAATTGCTCTCACGTGGACCCCTGATGGCAAGAGGAAGCGCGGGCGTCCAAAACGAACCTGGCGTCAAATGGCCATACAAGAAAGAAATGCCTTTGGTTGGTCGAGCTGGGGGAGTACCACGGAGGCGGCATTAAACCGGTTGGGATGGAATGCCACGCTAGCTGCCTCATGCGCCACTAGGCGTTAAGAGAATCAAGTCAAGTCAAGACTGTATATACGTTGAAAGCCATTGATTAATTACGTAAGGATGATTTATGCAATTTTTGACCTCCCTCCATGTAAGGGTACGTTAGATTTTTGAACCCCCCCCCCCTCCTTTCTTATGTAAGATTCTATTTCGATTTTCAAAACAAAAAATTTTGTTAGAAAAGGAACAGTTACACTGAAACTTCCAGTTTGACTTTCGTCGAAGATTTTTAATTTTTAACTATATTATATGAGGCGTATTAATTATAAATAAAACATACCCTATTATTATATTTTACACTATTAATTCGTTACAAAACAAGTAAAAAACTGCTGATCCTAATATTTTTTTCCTTCCAGACACAAATGAAATATGATCCCTGCAAATCACTTGACCGCCCGATTTCTAATATAAAATATCGACTTGGAAAATATTACGTATGAATGGGTTTGCTCCCCCTCCCCTGAAGTAAGGGTACGTAGAGATTTTTCTAAACAACCCTCCAACTCGGGACCCTTACGCAATTAATAAATGGCCCCTTGCAAGTAATCTTTAAAAGATTTCAAGAAGCAGAAAAATTATAATTTGCAACCTATCGCATGCAAACACTCGCCAATAAATTTAAGGCTCCACGGAGCAAGAAGTTTTTTGCTCCCCGCGTGACCTGTGCTCGCGGCAGCTTCCTCCCGATTTCAAAGTGGAATGCAGTCTCTACCCATCTTCACCATAGAAATCGACGTACACTGTAAAAAGTAAATAAACGTTAAATCAGAATTTAGTGAACATGTTCTTGTTGCAGCATTGCTAAGCTGAACATAAATCCAAGGTAATGATGCTTTAAGTCTAATGCAAAAATCTAAATGTTTATATTAAAAATGCATTTTCCTCAAAATGAGCTTTTATGCCAAATTTTTCCACTCTAAAAATGATAAAGTCAGAGTACTACTATCCAATTTCTATGAAACTTTTCAGAATATAGCTTAATACTGTTACCTAGGAAACATACAGAAAATTATTCAGATTTGAAATATTTTATTAGAGATGACCTATTCTTTAAAAAATCAATACAGTAAAATTGCCGAAAATATTTCGAAAAAGTTTCAATGAGCCCTTATATTTTTATTTTCAAGTTATCCGGAAAATTTTAGGTAAACGCTCTAGGAAGGATCAATTAGTTTTTTTCGTATTCACTCTGAGCTGAAAAAATATATACAGGTGTCCCTCGTATAACACGGTGAATTCGTTTCGTGTAGTATCGAAACCGTGTTATACGAGACTTTTTTTAAATAACATGTTTACTTATTTTTAATACTAATTATGTATGTGCATGAGAAAAATCAGGTTATATAAGGTGCATCGTGTTATATCGAAACCGCGTTCCGTGTTATTTTGATACCGCGTTATACGAGACTTAGAAATAATGTAAATCAAGGGATGTGTACCGTGTTGTATGGAAACCAAGTTTCGTAAAAACAATGTAAAACATTAGAGTTGTTAGCAAAAATTAACATAATGTATTACACCAAAATGAAATTCCATCTTTTATAAATATAACATTCGTGTTGTATCAAAACCATGAAGCGTTAAATTCAAGTTTTTTACCGTGTAATATCGAAACCGTGGTGTAGAGGTTCAATGTTATACGAGGGACGTCCGTATATATATAGTATTTTTAAAATTTTCTTACAAGTCCGACAAGACATTACTATTTTCATAAACTTTTATGAAAGTATTTTTCAAAGTGCTAGTTAGTAGTAATTTTAACTCATACTTCACCATAAAAGATAGTTACGATGTACTATATTTTCGTAGAATTTTTAACAAAAGGGCTCCGAACATGTTCGGTTACTTTAAACAAAGGCAATCAGTTTAAGAAGAAACGCTGCTTTTACTATGATATTTTAACAATTAATTATCACACAAAATAATAATTTTAAATAATATGAATATTTTTACACACTTAACATTGATAAGTTTGTAAAAAAAGTAAGTTCACGTTACCTAAATCAATATTAACTTTTAGGGCATTCAAATACGTACTTGTATATTTTCTGATTTTTACAGTTAGCGAACAAAATTAGAACGTTAACGACCAAACGCGCCGAAAGAGCTGTTTCATTATGTTCCGTCAGATTGAACTTGCTACAGGACACTCTTAGACAAAAAGAATTAAAACTCTTTTCAGGGACTTCAAAGAAGTACCATCGGAGGCGCTAGGAATTGTTGTGACAGCAAGTGCTCGAAATTTGTCAAGCGTGTTCTAACAGCTTAAGCGGAGGGTTCTATTTCATCCATTCTTCTTAGGAAACCACCCTCATCAAATCATTCCTTCGTTCTATCTCGTCAAAACGAGCTCGGGGCACGAAACCGTGATCCATTCTCAGATTCTTAGAAGCTCTTCCTGCTCTTCTTTGGGAGGCGCCTTTGAAACAACCCCCATTATCGGCGTTCCTTCCGGCAGAGTCATCTGTATTAAGAGGAATTGCCGGATTTGGTAGAACGATTTTCTTCCGGTAATTCCTTGTTTGCTATTCCGGTATTTCCATCCAACATGTGAACTTAATCTTTCTCGTTACAAAAGAGTTGTTGCGTTTATGAGGTAGACCGCTTTGTTCCAGTTCTTTCGTCGTTTATATAATAATGTATTTATTTTAAACGTACAAACATTTTTAATTTATTACAGTTGTTAAGTTGAATTTTTAGTTATTTTGGAGACATTTCAGTTATAAAGGCTGAATAGACTACTGAGTTTATATATTGAGTAATGCTTACACTTTTATGTTTAAACCGGCAAAAGGCAAATTGTTAAATATCTTTTGTTATTTTGTTAAATAACTTATTTAATAGTTAAAGAGCTAAAAACATTTCATTTAAATAATTTCGTTAAATACATTATTATTTTACGAAGACATTTTAATCATTGAGGTTGAATATATTACTGATTTGATCTATTAAGTAATTTATGCAATTTTAATGGGTAAATCTGGAGAGTTGTTAAATTTCTTAGGTCATTTTGTTAAATTATATTTTTTAATAATAATTAAACAGCCAAATATATTTCATTAAAATAGTTTTGTTAAAAACATTCTCATTTTACAAAAACATTTTAATTAATGAGGCTGAATATATTACTGAAAATATCTATTAAGTAATGTATACCCTTTTTATGCGTAAACCAGTAGATGGCAAGTTGCTAAATTTCCTTTTTGTTAAATCATTCTTTTTAAATTATTTAAAGCACTAAATACAGTTCAAAACTTTTTTCTCCAACAATAATGTACGGCACTTAACACACACAAAATACAACATTCGGTAACTACATGTCATAACGAAATGTTTTAAAAAGAAAACGTAAAAACTATCCATTTCGGTAATTTTTTTTTTTTTTTTTTTTTTTTTGTAACGTTATATTATAACGAGATCAACATTTTCGACGAACCAAAACATTTTGAAAGTGAATTAAGTAGTGAGTCATTCCATTTCAAATCGGGCAGGCAGGTATGAAAAGTGTCATATGACCATCACCGATTTTTTTGAAAAAAATACAGTAGTTACAACTAAGGGACATATGAAATATCCCAAAAGGATTCTGCAAGAAAAATTTTTTTCTTCAGTTACAGCCCATTAAAATTCTGCACAAAATCCGCCATTTTGGAAAAAAACGGCAAAACACTCCATTTCAAATGGACATTATTTCAAAAGTATTTAACCTATTTGAATAATTCTTTTTTCTAAAAATAAATAAGGACCCATATATCCTATAGACATCGTTTTTGAAAGTTTAGTTAGGTTTTTTGATAAAAAAAAAATATTTTTGTCGCGAAAAAACTGCATTTTTACCGATTTTATGATTTTTTTCTCCATGAAAAAAAAGTTTTTTTTACTAAACGGAGATGGCAGTCTAAAGCCCTTATATGATAGTTTCATAACATATTTTATTATAATCCTTGAATAAATACAACCTCGGAAATAAAATTTGAAATTTTGAAAATTTTCAAAAATTGGCGATTTTTAAAGTGATTTTACTCAAAAAACCCATTTTTAAAAAATCTAAAAATTGGCTCACTTGAATCCCATATAATGCTTAACAAGTGGGTAGACACCACATTCAGTATTTTTTCCCATAAAATGTTTTATGGTTTTTTGAAAGTGACCTTATCGCCCATGGCATGCATGTAAAATAAAAATGTCTAATAATTTCAGTAACTAAAATTCTGGTTATATTAATGCCTAATAACTACAATAAAAGTGTCCTTTATCAGGAACAACTAAAATCTTACTAACTTTTAATAATATATCAGTAACAAACCGCTGTTGATGACCTAGTCAATTCGTCTTTTTGTAAGACTGTGTGTAGCCTTTAGATAGAAGAGCCTTTGGTGATTATATTAATGACTAATAGCTACGATAATGATGTACTTTATCAGTAACAGTAAAAATTTATATATATATATATATATATATATATATATATATATATATATATATATATATATATATATATATATATATATATATATATATATATATATATATATATATATATATATATATTTATAAATATTACTTTGTCTCCAAAGCTATGCATTCACCGTTACTTTCATATGCAGCAACGAATCATATTTTTTCTCTTTCAATTCTCTTTCTCTTTAACTCAATTACGCGACAGGGGAAACCATCAAAGGGAAGAACAATACAATGCATTTAAAACGATTAATTTTAATTTCGTGCTTTGGTTTGACATTGGCGAATGTTGTCACATAATTTTTGGATCCTACCTAGTATGATTACTTTTATACGTAAGAATATGTATACTAAATTCATACCGCAAAACTCACTTGTAGTTTAAGAATTTAAAAAGCCCACTGTTTTATGAGAGAAATAATTAATTGAACATGGTTGTAAGTTGAGGTAACCAAACAGATCACCAAAGGTAGCTATTATAGCCAGGGATCCAATTTCTAACAAAAGGTCAGGATCCCTATAGTCTTCAGAACTTATTTTAATGCTTAAGTGGCCTGAATTCGGTCAAAAATACAAAAATTTGAATGAAACAAATAAGGAAGTATGGGATCTCAGTTCCCATAACAATTAGGCGCTGATCAGCAGAAAAATATATTCATATAACGAAGTATAAAAAGACGAATTGACTGGGTCATCAGAAGCGGTTTAATACTGCTACATTATTAAAAGTCAGTAAAATTTTATTTGTTGCTGATAAAGTGCACCATTATTGTAACTATTAGGCATTAATTTCATCAGATTTTCAGTGACTGAAATTATTAGAAATTTTTATTTTACATGCATGCCATGGGCGATAAGGTCACTTTCAAAAAATCATAAAACATTTTATGGGAAAAAATACGGGATGCGGTGTCTACCCACTTGTTAAACATTATATGGGGTTCAAATGAGCCAATTTTTAGATTTTTAAAAAATGGGTTTTTTTGAGTAAAATCACTTCAAAAATCGCTAATTTTTGAAAAATTTTAAAATTTTAAATTTTATTTCCGTGGCTGTATGCATCCAAGGTTTATAATAAAATATGTTATGAAACTATCATATAAGGGCTTTCGACTGCCATCTCCGTTTAGTAAAAAAAACTTTTTTTTCATGGAGAAAAAAAATCATAAAATCGGTAAAAATGCAGTTTTTTCGCGACAAAAATGATTTTTTTTCTTTATCAAAAAACCTAACTAAACTTTTAAAAACGATGTCTGGAGGATATATGGGTCCTTATTTATTTTTAGAAAAAAGAATTATTCAAATAGGTTAAATACTTTTTAAATAATGTCCATTTGAAATGGAGTGTTTTCCCGTTTTTTTCCAAAATGGCGGATTTTGTGCAGAATTTTAATAGGCTATAACTAAAGAAAAAAAATTTTTCTTGCAAAATCCTTTTGGGATATTTCATATGTCCCTTAGTTGTAACTACTGTATTTTTTTCAAAAAAATCGGTGATGGTCATGTGACAGACCCTGCCTGATCTGAAATGGAATGACT
Organism: Uloborus diversus; assembly: GCF_026930045.1. Taxonomy (NCBI): domain Eukaryota; kingdom Metazoa; phylum Arthropoda; class Arachnida; order Araneae; family Uloboridae; genus Uloborus; species Uloborus diversus. Next base: position 115,862,964 of record NC_072736.1, read on the forward strand.
CTAGTACAAAATAGTTTCTTGGTGTGTTAACTGCTAAAATATAGATGCATTGCGTATTTATACTTTCCTCTATATTTCTAACATTTATTTCTCCTTGATTATCAGTACTTCGTAGTACTAATATTCACTGTCAAAACAATTAAAGGTTTTTGAAGTTTTGGGTTGATATTGCACTTGGATAACTTTTTGGATGATTGATACATTATTGACAGACGTAGTTAAGTATGTGAGACAAAAATTACATTTGTTTGGCAGAAAAAAAAAACTTTTAATTTAACTTTTGGGTACAAAAGGAAAAAAAAACGCACTTTGTGCAATGAACAATTAAAAAACAAATTTAAAAAATGGGGTTCCTTAAAAGAAAACCGATTTTAGTGGGGTGTATGGTAGCCCCGGATGGCCAGCAGTGTAAAACACCACTGAGAGACATGGAATCAATGAGGTTATTAAGAAGGGGCTTGGGTATTCTGCTCCACTACTCCTAAAGAGCTTTTTCCAGTTTTTGGAGCGTTTGTGAAGGTGGTAGGCGTCCAGAAACTCGTTGCCTAGAATGTCTCAAACATGTTCTATTGAGTTCATATCTGGAGAACACTCTGGTGATTTCATTCGTATGATTCCTTCTTCCAAAAGTAAATCATTCACCAAGTTAGAACGATATGGTCTGCAATTGTCGTCCATTAACATGAAGTCATCACCAATTTTTGCAGCGCAAGGGTAGTAATGCTGCTATGGTAGCGCAAGGGTAGTAGGTCTGAGGATCTCATCCCCACTTCGACGACCGGTTAGAGTTCCATTCGGAAGACATGCAGATCTGTGCGCCCATCAAGGGAGATGCCAGCATACACCATTGCACCACCACTACCAAATATGACACTTTCGTGCACGAACACTGGATTCTAGTGCCACGTTCCCTCAAGATGAAAATACGCCATTATCAGGATGAAGAGAAGAACGGGACTCATCAGAGAAAAGAATATTGCTCCATTCATTTCTTCTCCAATTTACATGCTCTGTTACCCACTCCCTGCAGCGAGACGGTGCCTTGCAGCTAATGTGACACACACCATTGGTCGAAAAGCATACAGACTTACAGCATGAAGGCGATTTTGGACAGTTTGTGTCAGAATTGTGGTGCCAGTACCTGAGCGAAGGTGTCGTTGTAGTGGAGTGGCATTCCATACTTTGGTGGTTCCGAGCCGCTAAAGCTAAATGACGGTCGTCACGGAGCTTTGTTGCCCGTCTACTACCTTGTCCTGACATTCGGCCAGAATTTCAAGTCTTTCATAAACGTTTCCGTATCCAAGAAGTCACACTTTGCGAAACTCCAATAGCTTCTGCTGCCTTGGCTTGTGTTTGAATCCCCTCTAACCTGCCAACCACTTTAGAAGCTTCCGATTCGTTTTGATGACTTCATTGAGACATCGAACTCATCGAAACAACACTTTTACTGAATGTCGATCATTTTTTTCTGCTTTGTCTTACAATAATTTTAGAGTAAAATCTCATTCGCTGACACTAAAACGTCATCTTCGACGTCAAACTCAAAATTTGCTTGCTGCGATGTTTAAAATTGAGAATTTTTTTTTATTTGTGACTCCCTTTTTCAATTCTATGAAAAAAAAATATCTGCTAATACCTTTTTTTTGTGCTAGACTTGCAATATCCTTTATTTGTTTTGAGCAGTGTATTTATAGCCTCAACTAGCGATTTTTTTTGGTCGACCTTGAATCACTTCATACTTTAACATAACAAAATTGAGAGCAATTTTTTATCCTTTAACTTATCAATCTGATATGCTAATACTCCTGCATAGTGTCTTTAAAATACATTTAAGACTAAACAATCTGAACACCATATAATAAAAAACTTTTTTTAAAAAAGGGCCTTAAAAAGTACATTAGTTATTATGTATCCAAACAAATACCTCTACCTGTCAGCCTAAAGTTACCTGCCTTTAAAATTGGGCGTAAAAGAATTATTTGCCCATTAGTTTGATTTTAAAATACGATTGACAAAAATCGTCAAATTTCCTCGACAATCTCAAAAAAATTTCTTAATTAAATATAGATAATCTACCCATCTCTGATAAGCCATGACAGAAATAGGAAGAATAAATGTTCTTGATCTATATTTTTTAATCTGGTTACAAATGAGTAAGCTGTTATTCCCAAAATATTAACTGTTGAACCTTAATACGCCAAAAAAAATTCCGACAATTAATTGCACTAATAATAACCGTTATTCTATTATTGAAATGCATTTGGAACATTATTGGTCGAAATTTCAAAGAAGGTCAATGTAAAGTCTGTAAGATTAGAAAAATAATAATGAATATTATTAATTGAAAATTTCTAAATTAAAAAAAAATGGAAGCAATCTGTTTTTGCAGTTTATCCTTTCAAAAGGAAAAAGCAGTTTTCATACGTGTTTATTATTGTGTTTTTGTTTCTTAAAATTTGCAAAAGAAATAAAAACAACGAAAAATATCGCAGCGTTAAGTTATTTTAAACTGTAAAAACAATTGAGGTATAAACTGACATCTATTCCCATTGTAAATATTGTTAGGCTAAAATATTCCAATAATCTTTCTCAGCTTCATCCTAATGATATCTTGATGGTCAATAAGTCTTGCGTTTAACACAAAAGATAAGGCATTTCGGTACAAAGCCCTCATATCTAAGAAAAAACGAGTTGCTTTCAAAGTATTTCTGCCTCATAATTTCTCTTATTCCGTCTTCCATTTAGTAATGGACGAAACATGGTTTTGCATTGTGTCGGCAAATCACCATTTCTTTCAAACCCAGTGATGCAATTTCAATAAATCTCAACAGTTTGCTATCAATTGTATGATGTGATAATATGACAAAGAATGGAGATGTCTTGCACATCAGTTCGTTTCCTTGATGTGACATGGATCGCAAATTAGTTGCTAAAATATTGGAGGAAACTTATCAGGTCTAAGTGTTCTATTAATTGAGATTTTGAAATTTTCTACTTTGTTGTATTTATTTTAAACGTGTTTTAATGGGGTTGTTTCCATCAATCAAAAGTCACTTTCAGTCACTGAAAATGATAGACTAAGCAAAAAAAAAAAAACCATGGACCCAGAAAATTCTTTTATTTTCCCAAAAGTTATTTTTTGTTTAACTTTTTAAAATGTCCAATTTTGCAAATAATGCATGGTCTCGATGACGTCAAAAATAATGCTCTTTGGCGCATTTTGTACCACATTTCCGCGTTATGATAATCAAGAAGTGAATTAAAATTGCGCTATGCGCTTGCTATCAACCATATCGTTGCCAATACACGTGAGTAAAGATGCGAATTAAATATTTTGCTCTGTGAATGGCAACACAGAATGGTATTTCATCTTTTGTGATGTCATCGGCAAGAAATGTAAACAATGAAAGCGCAATGATTTAAGCAATTTTTTTAAAATATTATACCTAAATTATTTAAAAAATGGTTAGATCCTGTGTTCTTTCAGAAAAAAAAATACTTTTAAAATTTTGAAAACGTCACCATTGTGTTGGTTTTACTTGCAATGTTCTTAAACGAATAAAATGAGATTAATTTATTATCTTCAAAATTGAGGACATTTGTGTTTCAATTAATTGTTAAAAGCGTTATTGGCATTGAATGTTCCAAATGGTTTGAATCAAAGACTTTGGTAAAATATTTTGGAAAAGGAAAACCGTTTTGTGTTTTAGAAAATGAGTTTCAGTTATCATCATCAATTGTTATCTTGATACTAAATTCCGAAGAGAATTTTATTGAGAAAATACATTAAAAAAATATTTTATACAAAAGAAATAGAGATGTATTCTTGTCTTAAGTAAAATAAGGAAGCTACAAAAGCAGAGATATGTTTGGTAATTTTACTGATGGTGACAATTGGGGTATTTTTTTTAAGTTTTCCACACTTCCAGTTTTAGTTCTTATACATAAACCGTAATAAAAGGATAATATCACTTGATTTTTTTTTTTTTTTCACGTTTCTCAGCAGTTAAGACAAATTTTGAAGACGTAACAAGAAATAAAATACATTAATAAATGACCCTCATGACAGAAATATTCATGCAAAGTTTGAAGTTTTGAATATTTTTTGTAAATTGCTTTACATTAAAAATTATTTCGTCACTATGTTTGTTTTTCATATCCAATTTTAATGCCCCTCTAGAATTATACTGCCGTGTGCAGTAGCTTAATGGCATATTGTTAAATGACAAGTTGTTAATGGCATGCAGCATGTTGCTGCATGCCATGCCATGCATGCGTGCTTTTTAGCACTCATCAGCCCGGAATAGGAAGTAACTGAGCTGAAGACGGAAAACCTCTTAAAGGAGCCAAGAGAGCCAAGCAAACTGGTAGCTAATGCAGAATTAGCACATCATACGAGTCACCGCAGCAATGGTGTGGTTCAACTCGCTCGAAACTACAGTCCTCGGATGGAATAACTGAGCTGGCGGTGTATTTTTGGATTTCTACCTAAGCCCTAGCTTAGGTCGGTAACTTACTGAAAAAATACCAAGCTTGTGCCTTCAATCTTTGAGTTGAACCGCACCATTGCTGCGGTCACTCGTTTGGTGTGCTAATTCTACATTAGCAACCAGTTGCTTGGTTCTCTTAGCTCCTGGTTTTCCGCTTGCTCCAGCTCAGTTTCTTTCAATTCCAGGCTGATGAGTGCCAAAAAGCACGAAACTGCAGTCCTCGGATGGAAAAATTTAGCTGGAGGTGTATTTTATGTATTTCTGCCTTAGCCCTGGCTTAGGGCAATAACTTACTACAAACTAACGTACAATAGTTGAAAAAATGTTTAAAAGGAAAAATTTGCAGTTACTGCCCGTTACCAGCCCGCTGCAGTTTAGCCACAAGGTCTAAAATCAGTAGAGTGAAATTGCTGTGGAAACCAATCTACGTATCAAACACCCAGAAAAAGAGATAACATTGAGTTAGGAACAACACCAGGCGTCACTAATTCATTTAGTGTATGCTTTGTTATTGTAGAAGAAACTAAATACTTCATGTTCATTTTGATTGAACATTAAAGTTTTTCCATTTATAGATGTCTAACGTTTTTAAATTAAAAAAAAAAGTGATAATTGACGTAATCTGGTTACATTCATATTTTTCTTGATAAAACTGGTGATTTCTTTAATTTAAAAATCAATTTTAACGTTAAAAAAAATGTTATTTCTTTTAGTTAAGAAATTTAAATTTTCCTACGTCTCCTGATTCTTATAACGATATAAGTATCATATATTTTTCCAAATATGTTCTTCAAATTCTTGTATTACAGCACAGTGTAAGAAATAATAAAGGAAATATATTTATTCATTAGTTCTTCTAATTTTTAATATAATATTTGTGTATTTATAAATATGTTCTTGATATACTTTTCATTATTAACTGGTGATTTTTTTAATTTGAAAATCAATTTTAACTTTGAAAAAATGTTCTTTCTTGTACTTAAAAAATTTAAATTTTCCTACGTGTCCTGATTCTTATAATGATATAAATATCATACATTTTTCCAAATATGTTCTTCAAATTCTTGTATTACAGCACAATGTTCAGAAACAATAAAGGAAAATTATTTATTCATTAGTTCTTCTAATTTTGATCATAATATTTGTGTATTTATAAATCTGTTCCTGTTATTATTTTCATTATTTAAAACATTTTTGATATAATTATCATTATTTTTTAAAAGTTTCGTTTTTCGTTAGAAAAATTATTATTTATAACACTTTTGTCATAAATATCATCATTTAGGAAAATTTACTTAGTATATAGTTAATAGTTAATGCCGTACCTGTGATTAAAACATTGCAATTGCATGACAAAACTGATAAAACTACATAAATACATTTCAGCAGTAAAATCGCTTATCTTTCAGCAAAAATGAAAACAAAACTGCTTAACCTTGCCTAAATAAATTGCCAGTCGTTATAGCGTAAGCAGTTTCCAATCCTCTTACACACATTGCACGAAGTTTCGATTGTGAGAATCTCACCTTTCACTTTCATCAGAAAAATGTGACGAGAATTATCCCTTATGTAACAAGAATCAGAAAAGCGAAGACGTAGCTAAAATAACCTATAGGGAGAAGGGGAAAAAAAGAGTAACATTTCCAATCAGAAAAGATTTGTGGACGTCGTTATCTAAGGATATGTGATACGAAGTGTTAAGCTAGATCAAAAATTTGGTAACATTTTAGCGGATGATAGGCTTAACTGCAGCCCAAGGACTATCTTAATGTGTTTCTGGGCACTAAGAGATCGTTAAGTCCTTTTTGACAAGGTGGACAGTAGTGTTGAATGAGGGGTTTTTATTCCCGGAAAAAATGAATTCGTTTGCTTTTCCAATACAAGTTTCTTTGCAAGCCAAAGGTAAGTCTTTATAAGGAAAAGAAATTATGTAGATTATATATTAAAGCTTTTACGTATGCTTAATCCATACATCAATGAGTTTTTAATGTTTCCACATACTATGAATTGGTTTTTGAAATTAAGGATATCAAATTTACTTAAGAGTGTGGATAATTTAATGTCATTTAAACGAAATAAAGACTTGATTACTTTTTCAATGCATCATATATAAATGTATTTTTATGGTAATTTTTTTAGGGTGTGGGGCAGCTGGGTAAAAATAGTAATATATAAATTCTTTATTACTATTTATAATAATTCCGTGAACTGCTGCACTTATACAGCAGTTAATCAAATTATTTTCTGTAGCTACAGTAGTGGTAAAAAAAATTGCATCACCCACGCCGCAACGGAGAGGAATATCATCCCGACAGCATTCAACACACAGTCAAGCATCCCGTATCCCAGATGATTTCGGGATGTATTTCTGAGCAAGGAGTTGGTGGGCTTCACTTTGTGCAAGGAACAGTAAACGCTTAGGTGTATATTGGAATTTTTTGAGGAGAAATTGCTTCCTACTATCCGAGATCACTGTACTTCAGTTCTAAACCTCATTTTCCAGTATGATTCTGATCCGTGCTATAGGGCAAAACTGGTTAGTAACAATTTAAAAACCTTTATCCTGCCATTAGACTTAAATTGACATGAGGTTAAGTAATGTTTTTTTTCTCTTAACTCATAAGCAAGTTCAGAAATGTAAAAATGAGTATGGGGTTAGCAGTGTGCCTTGGCCCGGAAGCAGCCCCGATCTACAGTTATCAGATTCTGCTGTTAAATGTTTATTTCATAGTAGAATTTCCCATACATTCATCGTTAATCGGTCGACCAAAACTTCTCACATAATCCCATTGTTGTGAAAATGCGAGGATGATTTCCGAATTTTTTTACCGACACTGTAAGATATTACTTTTAATTTCTGTTGATATGTATTGTTTTTTTTTTTTTTTTTGTATTCAAATGTGTTGTTACTACTATTCCCGCGTGACTTTTAATTTAAATCACTTTGAAAAACTAGAAAGTTTAACTTAAGAAGATTTAGATGGGGACGTATTGGTTAATCGCTTGCTTCGTTGAAGCAGGATTATGTGGCACGTTAATGCGAAGCCTTCGAGTCTTTACAAGGTGCATTACGGAACTTATGACTATACCTTATTTAGTACGTGAATGTTCCTCGCACCGAGTTGCAACTGCCGTGAAAATGTAAGTTAAATCCTACTTTACCGTCAGGGTACAAGTCTCAGCGGCGTAGGTTAAAACGGGACGTATCAGATTCTTGCAGAGAGATAAATTTGTTTTCCGGGTAAAAAAGACTGAACCCAGTAAGTGCTTCAAAGCAAAGAAGGCCATATTAGCTTCAAAAACTTAACTTTAGGAAGAATATCCTTGTTCTGAGTGAAAAACTGTCATAGATAAAGGAAATCTGTAACCGTTTCAAACTTATTGCCCCCAGTCACAAGATAATTCCAGAATCACAAAAGCTCTAGTAAAGAGTATATATTTTGTTTTGGCTTTTATAAATCTGAGCGCGAATATTATCTAGTGTCATTTGTCGTTCGTACCTTCATGGTAGAAGCTGAGCGGTTTGGATGCGGATAGCACTAAGTCTGTTAAGGGTGTGGTGTTATAGACTCTCACTCATAGTCCTCATAGTCCATGTTTTGTGTGTGTGGGAGGGGGAGGGTATGTTCGTTGCTTTACCAATTACGATTTCCTATCAGGAAGGTGAGTAAATAATTATTTTTTATCACATCTTATGAAATTTCATTTAGAAAATTAAGTTGTAAATTTTACGCAAATTCATAATGACACTTAATCGTGACATTAACACCCTAATCCAGGGTTTCTCAAATTTTTCCGACTTGCGGCACTTTTTGAAAAATTAGAATTTTCTCACGGCACCCTAGGCTCTATTTTTTTAGATAAATGCGTAAATGGGCCGAATAAGGTTACTCTAAGGTTAAAAATCCAATATCCCACTCTTTTATAGTTGAATTTCTCCGGCTTTTGCGTATTCATCAAATGACACATACAAACTAAAGGAAAAAATAAAGCCAAAGTATAATTAAAGTTTCAATTTTGTTTTCAGCAATTTTAGCAAACAAAAGCGATTTTGCCTTATTAGGACATTGGCTCTAATAAGGAAAACTCTGGGAACTAAGGAAAACGATTACTTCAAGCAGAATTAAAGAAATAAGCAGCAAAAAGTATTGTTAAACTAAAAAGAATTGAAAAAGCCTTTAATATTTGTATATATTCACTTGCATTCAATAACCTCGAAAACGTTGGTCACTCATGCGTACAATTCGTGTCTATATGTGCAGCATATGCTCTATTTTTCCAGGTTATCAAATCACGGGGAAAAGAAAAAGACGGTAAGCAGCATCAACTACATAATTTAGGCTGCAAGAACAATAAACAACTTTTTTTTATACTACAGTAAAACCTGTCTACAATGATACTGTTGGGACCTAAAAAAATACTGTTATAGACAGGTTATCGTTATGGACAGTTCAATTATTCATGCTGACATTTTTCTGGGACCAAGGAAAATATCGTTATAGACAGGTTTATTGTTATAGACAGTATCGTTATACACAGGTTTCACTGTAGTAACCTTCAGTGAACCATGCAACATCAAAAAGTACATTAAAACAAGATCAGGTAATACGAGTATTCACATCACTCTTCTGTAATAACTTTTGATACACTTTTGCCTGGTAAATAAAAACTGCTTGCTGATGATGCTATATCATCAGTTAGGCTTTATGTTGACGATGAAGCCATGATCTAGCGAATTGTTACTATGTTGCATCAAAAAAAAAAAAAGGAGGAGGTCTTATAGGACTGTTTGGCCTCATTTGGCAAACCCATCTAACATATATTATATTGATAACGTGGGTACTTCGCGGCACCCTTGGCCTCTTCCTACGGTACCCTAGGGTACCGCGGCACCCAGTTTGAGAACTCCTGCTCTAATCAATTGCAGTTGGTGTTTTTTTTTTTTTTTGGCAATCTTTTAAAGGGATTTTTAAATGAAAGTAATTTTAAGTGAAAGTAATAAATCCATTTTTTTTTCAAATACAAGTTTGCTTTAAAGTTATTTCGAAAACATTTAGGAATAAATAGTTTTCATGCTTCGTGGTGGGCTTATAAATAGACATTGCATCAGAAAAATACTTACGTAACGAACTCTTATTTTTATAGTTCATAAATGAGATGTTTCGAATCAAAACCAGCTCACTCCATTCATTTTCAAATGTTTTCCTTTCATAACTTGACATTTTTAAGGCATACAATTTTGAAAACCAGAGACATTTGGAACAAGTTCCCCTCAATCAGGCCGAACATCGCTGCTTTGCTTAAAACCCATTCTATTTAAAAATCAGCTTGATGCTTGCTTCTTTCTTGTGGCCTCTGTAAAAACGTACTTGTTACATCAACAGCATTGCAAGAATAAATTGTCTTATAAACTCATGTAGTTTTTTACCGTACATGCTCAGCAGCTTAGTCATATCATGATATAGATATACCACGTTACTAATGTGAATTGAAGGTAAAAGTTGAAAAGGAAAAAAAATAAAGCCGATTAACTTTAAACTATCCATGTCCATTTTTTTCTGTAAATAATTAGACGATGCTGCTAATTCGGAAAAGAAAACAAGAATGGAATCGTGCACCGATGGTTACTCAAAATAAAATTAGTTCAGCAGATCGTTTTTTTTTTTTTTTTAATTTTAAGTTTCTTTTGGAAAATTTTAAATAATGAATTGAGTTTGTTTTACAAAATGTCATCTTAGCAAATGAAGGTAATGCAGTTTTATTATTTGTTATAATACTAACTGAAAAGCTGCCATATAAAACTATAAACTTCTAGGTAACATTTAGTAATATATTGTTTAAAATAGTTTCATTAATTTGACGATAAATACTAATTTAATGTAGAATTTAGGCGGTGGTGTGGCTTTAAATACTCGTAAGTAATGTGTATATTTTTGACTTGCCTTACAACAGCGTATATAAAAATTCGTTTATTTTACAAAGCTGTACAACAGGTATCTGGCAGCAGTCAAGAAAAATATTATTTATCATTAAAGTAACTTAGCTTGCTCTTTTAAGCCGAAATTTTGTTTTAAAGAATCAGCACTATTGTGCTTTCATTTTTTACAAACATAATAGCTCGAAACAAAACTCTAAGATATTTTCATATGCTCTGGTTTTTCTCTTTGAATTTACATCATAATTATAAATTTACTTTAGGGCAAACCACATTTGAAAACGCAATAATTAAAATACAAAGAAAATAATTATTTAGTTTGAAACATAATTTAAATATAAAATCTCAGTATTAACATGTTTTAAATATTTCTTTTAATAACATTAATTAGATCACCAAAAGAAAAATCTACTAAAAATTTACTAAAAGTTTTAACAAATTTTGAATACAAACACATTTTGAATAATGCAATCAAATTGCGAATCCCAAACAACCAGCATATTTTAGGATACCATTTATTACCACACGACATTTGAAACAAGACGAATACTTCGCAACTGTCATTCAGTATCAAAACTACCACCGTTTGTTCAAAGTTAAGGCAATAACACGAAATGCTGCTTATTATTCGGGCAGCAACTGCTTCATGTTCTGGCATTCTGGAGCTTCCAGTTTAAGCTTTTGCCCCGAGTAATGGGAGATTTAAAGATTCAACATTATCCACACCTACGCCGCCATTTATTATTCTCGGAGATAACTTCAACTCAGGCCGCTAGTTTCGCCGTAATATGAGACGGGTTATGGTAATAAGGCATAAATCTTGTTTGGCGCGTAATGGAACGCGTGTTGTATTTAGAATGCGTCTCATATTGAACACTAAAATCATTCTATAATAAGGTTAGTAATTTTTGTATGCGGTATTTAAAAGAAATATATCAGCACTAAAATAGCTGTTATGTGGGAAACTAACAGTAATACGTAATTTCTGGTATCCTTTGAGAGAGATTCTCCTTGAGAGAATTCCTAATGTTTTGTTACTATTAAAAGTATTGCTTTTGTCTTCGGTGAAAGCGTAAAACTGATGCAACATTTCATTTCTTGTAATTTTTTTAAAAAATGGGATTTGGATTGGATATTTGTACTTTTTTGAAAAGTAAAGCAACTTCTTTGGTCAAAAATAAACTTAAAAGAAAAAAAAAAGAAGGAAAATAGTTGCTGCAACATTACATATCAGTTATGTTATCTTCTCTAAAAGGAGACGCTCCCTATAATATCAAAACACGTAAAAAGCGTTTGAAGCATTAATCTCGTATTATTTAACAAGTATTCTTTCAAAAAAAAAAAAAAGTTCAAACCCGATGCGCTATTTGGAGCAAAACTCTGAAAAGGTTAAATTCTTTTCCTTGAGCTTTTTGCGAGGTTTTATCGACATTGATTTGATAAAAATGTCTCGTTTAAGTTTAAATGACAAAAAAAAAAAAAAAAAAAAAAAAAAAACTGCCATATTTACCAACCAAGTGAAGCAGAACCTCAGTCAGACAGACACCTGAACCTGCCATCAAACTCTTCTTTGAAAATCACAAAAGGCTCCTTTCGGTGGTTTGGATGCGTAATTGAGGTTCAAATCTTGAAGTCAAGATTGAGATTAATACGTCGAAATCAACAAATTAAAATTTCCCGCTTAAATGGAATGATTATCTAAACAGTAAGTTTACTGGGAAACCGACAGACACATAAATACATATAACCTTGCAAACAAACACGTTCCTATTGCTTGATTCGCTTTTTAAAATTTGATTTGCTATTCTTATTAATATTATCATCTTTACTAATAATAATGCTGAAAGTCTCTCTGTCTGTCAGAATCTCTGTCCGGATCTCTGTCTGTCTGTCAGGATCTCTGTGACGCGCATAGCGCCTAGAGCGTTAAGCCGATTTTCATGAAATTTGGCGCAAAGTTAGTTTGTAGCACTAGGGTGCGCACCTCGAAGCAATTTTTCAAAAATTCGATGTGGTTCTTTTTCTATTCCAATTTTAAGAACAAAATTATCATAAGATGGACGAGTAAATTACGAAAGTATCATAACGTGGAACCGTAACATGGGTACAAGCCAATTTGCTACAAAATTCACCATACATTATTTGTAAATATACAGGCGAACCAAAAGAACTTTTAATTTTTCTATTACGGGCAAAGCCGTGCGGGTACTACTAGTATATTAATAAAACATCTCTTTAGAGATAGTTTCACGTTATATTTAAATACTTCATACTTATTCATATAAATTTATACTTTCCCTTTCGAAGCAGTATGTATAACAAAAAAAAAAACATTGCAGTTAATCAGTGAAGAGCGAAATTGACACATTGTCTAACATTTTTACCAGAGAACAGCGAGCAAGTTCTGACACCTTTTTAGAAACTGAAGTTGTCTAACGCCAAGACAAAAGTCATGTTTTATCACACCATCTTCATATCTTCCAGACATTTTTCTTCCAACTTTGCGTCATTTTTCTCTGTTGATACCTTTTTATATTCTCTTGAGACCTGAAAAGACGCAAGTGAAAGAGCAGTAGTCATTGTTATCCCAACTTTTTCCCGACCTCTTTCGCGTTTTTTCTCTTTTTTTTCTACCTTTGCCGCTGCAGATGGGATATATAACATAGATGACCTTCTTTTTTTTTTTCTTTGCTCCATTCCCAATGGGAGTGTATTTTTATGTAAGAAAACATTCTGGAACGCAAATATTCATGCGATAAAAATATTGTAATCTTCTTATGTAAGGTATTTTTGGTCGTGTAATTTGCATTTTGTTCTTAGATGAAATTGTGTTTTATATTTCTCGAGACAGAAAGTAATGTGACATTTTTTCTATGTCTATGTTAAAGCCAAAACTAAATTTAAAAGATATATTATGGGGAATTAGCAATTATTCATTTTTTTTATTTAAATGTTTTAATAATGTCTACTAAACAATGTAGCACACTATAAGACAACGTAGAATAGTTAAAGTATAGTTATCAAATAAAAAAAAATGTTTTAAACAGTACGTGGCATAAAAAGTAAAAAAGAAAATTGAAAATATGTTTTAATGCTGCAGACGTTTTCTATAAACTTGGGTCGCACTATATATATATATATATATAAATATATATATATATATATATATATATATATATATATATATATATATATATATATATATATATATATATATATATATATATATATATATATATATATATATATATATATATATGTGTGGGTGTGTATGTGTGTGATTTCTTCATTTTCACATTTTAAAAAGTTAATCTTCATATACTAATTAAATTAGTTAGTCTCATAAACAGAAGTCCATATTGTTGCAAAAGTCATTCGCACAAAACTGTATAAAGCCTATTTCTTAGCTTAAATATCTCATTTAAAATTTATTGGCTGCTTTAGAATTTACCTAAATATAAAGATAAAAATTGATTGCAAGTTTTGAGTGTTGTAATCAAGGAATCATATACGTGTTTTATTTCATACCTTTTAGTGAGAATCAAGAGAAAAAAAATAGTCTTTAGAGAAAAAATACTTATATTCTATTTCGAAACTTTTTCGTTTTGAAATTTATTTGAGGTGAAATTTGAAAAGTATTTACCTGTTACATTTCCTTATTTTAAAAAAATCTGGTAATTACTTTCATTTTGATATAAATGTAATGCTAGTTAAGAGAGAGCAGCTTAGATTTATTATTATCTAATCTAAATATTGCACGTTTGCATGTTTGAATTCGAAAGCAATTTTGAAAAATCATAGTGACAAGAAAAGAAAAAAAGCTTTTAAAAACGCTTTTAAACAAATGATCTCATTAAAATCAAAGAAAGCTCGATAACCTGCGTTATTTGAAAAGTTTGTAATGGGTCATTCCATGTCAAGTGATCCAAAATTTGGGAAATTTTTTCCCTTACCCTTTTGTATTTCTTTGAAATGTGGCTCATCGATTGTATCTTTCGAGGTAATCAAAAGTCCAAATTTTTAGATTTTTATCTCTATTATTTTTCTATTTATGACACTTTGATTTTTCGAAAAACCCTCTTTTTTTCATGGATGCTTGAACATAAAATGGACGATAACTCAGCACCAAATATAGATAAAAAAATTTGGAAAAAAACATTTTAAAGTACATTAGTTGCTGTTTAATGAGATATGCAACATGACTAATTTCAAAAAAATTTTAATTTAAAAAAATGAAATTTAAATTTTAAATTTAAATTTCTCAGAAAAGGTATAATGAATTTTTTTGAAAAAACTCTCAAAATTTTTTGTGTATTTTATCTTTATTTTTGCAAAGTTTCAAGTTGGGATCTCAATGGGATCATATTTTTATGAATTTTTAAATAAAATTTGACTTATGAAATAATGACCTTTTTCAGATTATAACTACTTAAATATGGGGTTCTCTTACTGGGGATGATCTAGTAAGTAGTAATTGATCATGACTATGCTTGAAATAAGCTGCCATGAATTTGTAGATTGGTAAGTCCCCCCCCCCACCACTTTTAATCTTTTTTTTTTTCAAAACTTTTCAAAATGTAAAAAATAAATAAATACATAAATAACCAAAATAACCAAAATGAATAGTAAACTTATTAAAAGTTGATAAATGTTCTTCCTTAAAGCAAGAAAAAGCCCCCCCCCCTCACCACCACTTTTATTTATTTATTTTTTTTTTTTTCAAAACGATTTTCAAAATGTAAAAATAAATAAATAAATGAATAAAACAAAATGAATAGAAAACCTATTAAAAGCTGGTAAATTTTCTTCTTTTAAGCAAGACAAAGTACATTATCCCCCCCCCCCATCCACTCACACCTATGACTAACACTATACTAGTATCTCGCCTCACCTGATGCTTTTTTTTTTCAGACCAAGTGTTTCTTTTTCAATCCGAACTTCACATAAGTGTACTTATGTGAAACTTCACAAAGAACTTCACAAAGAAACTCCACAAAGTGTACTTGGTTAATTCGCTATCCGATAAGGAGTTATGATTCATTTCATCCCCTACCCCTGCACCAACTTTCATTTTTGGAGGGAGGGAAGAAATAGTTTGCCCCAAGATCATAGCAAAATAGTAGTGTTTCCCCCCGTGTTGTTTCATTCTAGGAGTGTTTCCCTCGTTTTGATTCATTCTTTTCACACTGAACTAAAAATAAATCTAAGTATCAGATCATATGTCTGTCCGCATAAAACTAACTGTCTTTCTACAACATTTGGAGTGCAGCTGTTTTTTTCTTTAATGCCTTTTTTTCTTTTTAATTTCAGTTGTAAAAGCGAGCAATGCAGCGAGATCTATTTATACATATATTAAAAGCAGTTATAGATCAAACAAATTTTGTTAGTTTGAGCATAACCTTCCATGTTGTTCCATGTTCCTGTCCAGATTGCCCCCTCCCCCTCCCTCCTACCATCCCACTTTCCGAAAGAAAAAAAAAAGCTGCAAATATGTTTTTCTATTTGTCTGTTAAAGTTTTTCAGACTTTTAGTTTTTTTGACCCCCCCCCCCCCACTCCCCAATTATAAGCATTAGTCACAACTGATGTTTAGCAGCGTGCGCCTTATTTATCATGATTATAACTCTTACATGCCAGCTTTTTTTTTTAATACAGTTTCGAAAGAAAAAAAAAGGATAAAAAATGGTTGTGTGGCAGAGGGGGGGGGGGCTTACCAATCCACAAATTCATGTCAGCTCATTTCAAGCATAGCCATGATCAATTACTGCTTACTAGATCATCCCCAGTAAGAGAACCCCATATTTAACTAGTTAGAATCTGAAAAATGTCATTATTTCATAAGTCAAATTTTATTTAAAAATTCATAAAAATATGATCCCATTGAGATCCCAACTTGAAACTTTGCACAAATAAAGATAAAATACACAAAAATTTTTGAGAATTTTTTCACAAAAATTCATTATACCTCTTCTGAAAAATTTAAATTCAAAATTTAAATTTCATATTTTAGAAATTATTTTTTTTTTGAAATTAGTCATGTTGCATATCCTATTAAACAACAACTACTGTACTTTAAAGTGCTTTTTACCAAATCCTTTTATCTATATTTGGTGCTGAGTTATCGTCCATTTTATGTTCAAGCATCCATGAAAAAAAGAGGGTTTTTCGAAAAATCAAAGTGTCATAAATAAAAAAATAATAGAGATAAAAATCTAAAAATTTGGACTTTTGATTACCTCAAAGGGTGCAATTGATGAGCCAAATTTCAAAGGAATACAAAAAGGTGAGGGAAAAAACTTTGGATCACTTAACATGGAATGACCCTAATGCATAAATAAATGCTTGCTTAAGTTCTGCCTTATTTTTTATTTTTTTGATACATTAATGAAAAAAAAATTAACTTAATAATTACTTTTTTTTTCATTGTGCTTGGTAACAATAAAAACCAGAAGCATGGTAAATTTATGCTTACTATTATTTTTCAATGTTTTTAGCAGCAACTAAAAGCAGTAGAATGGCAGCTTTAGAATTACTATTATTTTTCATTGCTTTTGGCAACAAGAAATAAAAAAAAGGTAAGTTAAAAAATGTGTTCAAATTAAAAAAAAAAGCTATCGAAACCGTATGTATAGGAAGGGGTCAGATTTACGAATATACTGTCGCTAGGTCGTTTCCGACTATCCGATGCATTTGAACAGGCGTAAAAGGTGCCATTGTCAACGACCGGCACAGACAAAAAGTGACGCGTGAAATTGAAATATTGATCTTTTACCTGGATTTCAGTCTGCATAGTCACACCGGCATTAAACATCCTGAAAGTACTGTTCAGAAGATTGTGGTGCACAATCTAAAACGGACGAAAGGAGTAAGAAGTTTATGATCAGCCTGTTCGGCTATTCAAAGTGTTGATTCGGAACTTTTCCACTGTATATAGTTTCTGTAAAAGCATAGCAAAAATATGGAGGATTTCTGTTAAATAACGTAAGTTCTCCTTTAATGGCTAAACATCTAATGTCTCGGTTTTACAGAAAACGTGTCTTTTTAATTCATTATGTAAAAATGCAGGAACATATAAAGAACTTCATTAAATTGCTCAAGTTCTGGTTTAAACCCCGTGAACTGGATTTCTCGGTAACAAATTCATAGAAAGCTGCTTTTTTTTTTTTTTTTGCATAACCAAAGATTTTTGTAAAAATGCGTAGAAAATCGAAATATTTTTGCTACACGAGTACTCGTTCAAAAGCTATGGACCAAGCTTGTTAAATAAGTATTAAAGAAAAGTAATTCGGTTTTTCTGCATTTCCTGTACGATTAATACTTCAAGCTACCAGAGTTAAGATATTATCTGCTAATGTTAGTTTATTGCCTCCAATTCTGATGAGGCCGTTCCATGTTGATGATTATATAACTGCATTACAAGTTCTGGTTGCGGAAAAAAATTCTTGAAGCTTCCTTTTTGGTTAATTTACAGAAATCTATTTCTGACATATTGCAGAGGCCTGAAGCTTTCTATTTGGCCATTTTACCAAATTCCATTTCTGTCACATCACAGAGTCTTGAAGTTTTCCCTTTGGTAAATCTACAGAATCTCATTTCATCTTTTCTATCGATTTTCATTCTTTAGATGTTATTATCTGTCTTTTCACAAAATATCTTTGCATTTTCTATGTTTTTGATTTTTTATATTATTTTCAAAAACTGCTGTAGATTTTTCTCCTGACGCAAATGTTATAAGTTTCACGTATAACTCTTTATGTTAAGCAATAAATAAATACCTTTGTGCCTAGGAATAACAGGAAATATCCAACGTTGTTTCGCTCAAGTAGGCAAATTAAAGGATACACGTGTTTCGGGGTTTCAAGGAACCACTTTTTCAATTCAAAGGTGCGAGCTTCTGCATGAAAGACATCCAGTAAAAGGAATGAAAATGGACGGCAGCTTAAATATCAAAATAAGCAATTACCAAAAGCAAAACAAGACAAAAAAAAGGAAAGAATTTTGTCACAATTAGCAAAATATTATTAGGATATATTAGATATCAAGGCTTGTTTTTGCATTGTATAAATCTTTTTTCAATGTTTTTTTAACTGTCTTTACATGATTGACTCTTTAAAAGCAAGGAATTAATTTTCATGCAATCTTTTTTTATTTGAACGTGAAAAGCAGTATTAGTAAAATGATTCCTTGCGTAAAAATAGACATGTATTTTTTTAAGATGCAAAAATAAACTATATCCTTCACATTTATTAAAGTGAATTCTCAGCGAATATACTTCTTAATTTTGCTTAATACATACATAACAACATAGAACACGTACAGAAACGTGATATCATTCCTTTAAAAAAATTATAGCTTATTTTTCCTGTGCCCAGTTTAGAGCTCAAGAAATCGATCAAACCCCGTCAGAAGAAAAGAAACCTACATGAAAAATTCGTTGCTTTACATTATACTGTCGATTGCCTTGCAGTTTAAATTCCCCAGAGCGAAACAAAAGACATAAAATGGGCAGCTTACACTGTTAGACACATTTTCCTTGACACCAGCTTCTTTCTTTTGTTCTACTTTGTTTGCTTTCCTTCAAAGCGCTGCTGAATATGGATGAATTGTTGTTCTACCGGAGGAAGATTTAGGCGTGTTGGTAAAATGATATCAAAAATAGGAGAATATATGTAAAACTTTTTTTTCCATCCAAAATGTTGTTCAAAATATTTTTTTACTTGATCCTACTTTAGGAAATTGCTTGGTGAATATTCAAAAGGTTCCCCTGAAAATCTTTGCTGCAAAAAGTGCTCACGATTTTAAAAGTTTTTCCAAGCTCGACATGCAATCTTTAGATAAAAATTTGTGCACCAAAAAAGAGTTGGATTAGAGCAACATTTCACACTTAAAAAGTCAACTTTGTATAAGAACGCGATTATGAAATGAAAGCAAGAAGATACAAAATTTATTACTGAAAAAATCTCAAATAAATACAAGTTTCAGTACCCTGCTGAGCCCCATTGCCCAAATTAGGGGTCAAAATGATAATCTTCATATTTTAGTTGAACGTAAAAAATTACTGCTAAAATGAAAAAGAACGTTTAAACACAAGTTAAGGTGAAAAAAACATTGTTCCTTCTTTTAAAATGAACTAAGAGATTTTCTTATGCTCGTTATCTGTAAATTTCAAAAGAAATTTCCAATTTTTAATTTTTAAAAGTAAGAGTTATTTTATCTACGTACCTTCATCTACCTTTTAACACTCTGAAAAGCTGAAGAAAAAGAGTCACTTAGAGATTTAAGTGAAAAACTCTGGTAATTTAAAGTAAGGAATTAAAAATGGAGAAAATAAATTTTATTTGGAAAGAAAAAACATATTGTTGAAACATGTAATAGTATTATAAATAGTAGGAATGTAACTAAGGTATTTAAATTCCAATTTGTTTTCTTGTCGATGCGTCCCAGGTCTTTCGTTCAAATAAAATCATCAGAAGTAGCACATTAAAAACATTTTTCACATCAACATAAATATTCACTTAAAACGACTATCTTTTTTTTTTTTAATTCGGAACATATTTATGTTTTTTGCTTTGATTTTAGATTTCTTGAATGATTAAAGTTATTTAGAATGTTATTTTCATTTTTTCTTGATTTATTTATATTTATTTTCTTAGGTTTTTCTACCCTTTTGGAGTCTTAAAAACAACTGAACACAATTGACTTTATTTCAACACGTTCCGCTTGCAAACGTTTTGGGTTTCATTCCAAAAAGTTTCCTTTGAATCATGAAAACCTTTTGAAGTTTTGTTTTTATTCCACCTTTAAAGTTGCATGATTTGCCAAACTTACATTGATAAATTTGTTTGATAGATATGTTTTTTAAGTCATTTGAAAATAAGGTTTTGTTGGCCGGCTTGTGTGACTTTAAAGATATTACTCTCTTTCCTCATCAATTAAAAACTTGCAATTTTTCATGATTTTTGAAATAATCCGTCATTTTTTATGCTTTCTAATGCTAACTTTTTCAGTTACTGTTTTGAAAATAATTACACATTTATTAAAAAAAATATATTTGTATTAATTTAAGTTTTTATCCAGTGCAATTAGTAGTTTAGGCTACAAATTAAGCTTAATTATCAAAACAATACTTTTACATTCTTGACCATCTCTCTCTCTCTCTCACTGTTAATAGTTAATTTGCATAGCATGAAGTGAAGAAAGAGAGCGCTCGAAACTAGCGCAAGCACTGCAACCACTGGTTTTATGCGCTAAAACCTTTAGTAGAATTCAATAGCAGAAACGAATTTCAGCAGTTGTTGGGCCGTTGTAATAGCCAGTTCCCAAGAATCCAGAACCCAAGAAGTGGTATCCTAAATGTTCAACTCTTTGTGCAGAATATTCACATTCACACAATACATGAGTTGAGTTTTCTTCTGCCATTTGGCATCCTCTAAAATAGGGCTTCGTTCTCAAGCTTTTCTGACTCGTTGATCCGTTTGAAGAATTAGAATTTCATCGCGGCGCCGTAGCCCATTTCCATAATTTTGGTAAGTGCGAAAGTGCTCCAAATAATGCTAGCCTAAGAATTAAAATATAAAAAAATATATTTCTCCTTTACGATTGAATTACTTCAACTTTTGCATATTCATCAGATGAGTTATAAAAATTAAGCAAAAAATAAAACCAAGTGAAAGTTTAAGTTTCATGTATTTTTCTCCTCAGTTTTAGTAAAGAAAATCGATTTTATCATATTCGGAACGTCAGCCCTAATAAGGAAGACTCTGGGCAAAGATTACTTCAAGCAAAGTTGAAGACAATAATGCCAAAAATACTATCTATCAAACTAAAACGAAATAAAAGTCTTTATTATCACTAGGAGAAAACCACCTCAAACATATTACCAAAATTCCGTGTTTACTTAAATGGATGAGAGAAAGATCAATCGTCATATTTGGGGTAACTGATCAATCGTTACTTTCTAATTTTTGTCATCATGGACACAATTCGTGGGTATATGTGCAGTAGGGTGTCCCAAAAAAATTAAAGTCATTTTTTTTAAACGCAAACAGTCTTATTTTTTTCCTTTTACATCAAAACCGTTGTAAAAAGAGTTTCATGCAATTTGAAGCACGGTAACCCGTGCCGACTTGCGCCTAAAGGCCTAAACGTGCAAATAGCACGTGTATTCATAAGCAAGCGAACGCTAGCGACGCGATACTTTGCGAAGCTCAAAACAGCTGTAAATAGGACACAGAAAACAAATGAAAACAGAAAAAACATATGTTGGGGAGGGGGGGGGGCTTATCCGTGGCAATTTTCAAACCGTCAAACGTGTCAGTACGAATACATTCCGCTCAGCGAGCGCAATATAGTCGTTCCGTAGGGAACGAAACATGGCACTGGAGTTGCAAAGTTCGAAAAAAGAGATATTTTTAATAGGAGTCGTAAAACACCAAATTACAGGTTTGAAACTTCCCTCTAACGGACAAGTTCTGTCTGTTTTGTTTTATAACATTCGAGAAGTAAATTTAACCATCAGTGAAAATGCAAATCTCGCTATTCCAAGATGCATCATTTTTTGGGAAAAGGCACGCATTCCCACCAAATCGTTGCCAAATTGTGTGAATAACCTTAAAAATCTGTATCAAATTTAGAGAGACTTACAAAAAAATACAAAACAAAAAACTGCAAGAAGTATTCAGGCAAAGCTGTCAAAGAAGAAAACAGGCGCATGAAATACGATTCCGCTTCAACATCCTCGGAATTGCATGAACCTGTACAAGAAAATTCTTCTTCGAGCTCTAGTAAAAATATTAATTCAGAAGATTTCCCTGAAACATATAAAGCAGTACCTGGAACAAGTTTATCAGAACCAGGAACTAGTATATTAGAACCTGGAACAAGTATATCAGAACCTGGAACAAGTATTCCAGAACCTGGAACAAGAATTATCAGAACCTGGAACAAGTAAATATGTAATGAGGAACGATTTTATTACTCTGAAGTCAGTTGATGTATTGGACAGGTGTCAAAGTATACGAGATTATGTGTTTATTCTTGAAGCTACTATTGACGCACTTGGGTGTAACATTGATGAATTTCCCATAGGTATCTTCAATTCAAAGAATTCGAATCGAAAAGCGGAAGGAGCACGCGGAAAGAATAAAATTGGTTTGCAGTACGAGGTACCACATGTACTGAATTTACCTTGGGATATGAAAATGTTGCCTGCTTTGAGCGCTCAAAAATCAAATGAATATCGGTTATCTATGGTTATTTCATAAGGATGTGACAATCAACTCATTGCTGAGTCTAAACTGGATAATTCTACAAGAAAAGAACAAAAACAGGCTGTTTGAAAGGCAGTTTTATATTGGAATCTTGAAGACAAAGTTCAAAACTATTTTGTTGTGATACTGCAGCTTCCAAAACAGGTCCTTTCAGTAGTTCTTGCGCTATTCTTGAGCAAATATTTGATAGAGAAATGCTTTCCTTTGCTTGCCGCCATTATATATATGAACTAATCTATCCCACTAAAATACAGTGCTATGGAGGAGCTGCGGAGTTGTTCCGAATTGTACATTAACTTGGAAAATTTATTTGACTTTTACCGTGCTGAACTCGCTAATATTACGGTCAGGAATGGCTATAAAGAGTTGATAGAACTGCCTATCATATTTTTAGGTGGAGATACAGAAAATGAATTTAAAATAAGACCACCGGGAGCCATGCTCCAAGCTCGATGGACGGCTCGAGCGATTTACTCCCTTCAACTATTGCTATTTAGCTCACAACTAAAATTAGATACGAAGGAAAATGAAACATTGTTATGTGTCCTTTTTTTTTGTAGTAACAATATACGTGAAACCATGGCTTCAATGCATTTTGGCACTCAATGCACCCAACAAAGATTTGTGCTTTTTGAAAAAGTGTACGAAAATGTGGACCCAATTATTTCAAAAGCTGCTCGACAAAAATTCATCCAGCTTTTATGGTATGGTCAATAATATTTCATTCTTTGATGTGATAAAGACTGTCTCAATGTTAAGAGCAGTAAGCGATGCAGCTGAAAAAGAGGTTAAAAGGATGCAGGACTTTATGGTTTGCTTACAGCTGATGAGGAACAAAAACAATGTGTGTTACGTTGCACTGAAGAGCACTAGAAGCTCTATCCTGACTGCAAAAAGCAAACATTGAAATAAAAATATGTACAGTAATGTTTCTTGTAGTTTAATATTGTTGAAAATATCTGCTTTAAATAAATTGATGTCACGTGTAGTAAAGAATTATACAGTTAGCAGTATTTTCACTGTAGTCGCTGTACAGGATTTCAGGTTCAACTTTGACCTCAAGTCGGCACGGGTTCCCGTTATTTTACGGCAATAAAACTTTTTTCTCATGTTTCTGAGGTGAAAAGGAAAAAATTTGGAGGGTATGCGTATTCGGTTTCACAAATTTTTTTTTCGCCATTATATCTTGGGACACCCTAATGTGCAGCATACGCAACACATGATTATATTCTCCTTCCTGATACTCCGGTGTTATCTTATAAGGACACCGCAGTTCTGAAAAGGATTAATACAGTCTTAGCGGCCAGCAATCTAATTTTTTTGGTTATCAAATCACAGGAAAAAAATCCAAAATGTACTCAGTGAAATTTATTTTTGTGAATTCGTCAACTGCATAAATTACTACTACAAGACCAATACTACAAGAACAATGAAAAACCTTTTAAAAATTAGTAACCTAGAGTGAACCATTTGATGCAAAACTTTCAGCAAAATTAGATCAGGTAGTTTTTACATCACTATGCTGTAAAGCCTTTTATCTAGTTTTTAAAAACTGCTCGATGATTACTCTTAATCATTATTTAGGAATTCTGATGAAGATAAAGTCCTGATCTTCTGATTGAATGTTTACTATCTTACATCAAAAAATGGGAGAACGGCCTTTTTGGTATGTATGACCATATTTATTAAACATACCTAACATATACTATACTGATAATATGGACACTTCGCGGCACCCCTCGTGTTTCTCTGCGACACCCCATTGTGTCGTGGCACTGAGTTCGAGAACCCCTGCCGATACGATGGATCGTCAGTAACACCCATCAGATTCAGATGTCGATTAAGAGAGAAATGTCCAGTTAGTATCCCAATGGACTTTTTTAATCTATTTTCTACTTAGATCAAACATCTCCCTAGATATGAACCAGGAAGGCCGTTGGTTAAGGACTATGGCCTTGCTCCGACAGTTAAACTGAAGCCATCTACCATACGATTAGTAGGTTTGTGGTACAGTAACCCCTCGTTATATCGCGCCTCGATATATCGCTCATTCGGATATATCGCTCCTCTCTTCTGTCTCCCAAAATATTAAACCTGAAAAAAAAAAAAAACTTGCTTTAAGCTTGAAACCATTCATGAAAACACATGGTATTAATCAGAAAAGGTTTTTATCTTCTTTATTTTGTCAATGAACAAAACGAAGATGCTCCTATTCTTCTGAATTCGCTGGAACAGCAGCGGAAACTCCAGCCATCTAAATGTGCATACATGCAGTACTTAATTTTAAGATATAGTTTGGAAACTACTTGACGTTTCCTTTTGTATTAATACTAAGACCTTTACAATGAGTGAGAGACAGCAGGCAGGTATCATACTGGTCCAAGTAGAAGAGGACATATATGCCCTCTTCGGCTACCTGGTGGCACAGAAAAGATTTGTGCGTAGTTGCACAAATCAGAATTTGCATCAAAGAAAGGAAGAATGCTATGGACGGGCGAAAGAGTTTTCTCTATACAATCTGGTTACTTTCACATCCTTTCTACTGAAAATCAAAGGGATTAGAAAGTAGACTGGGAATAAGAGGGTTATTGGAATGCTCACTCTTATCACGCTGTAGCTAATTATGATCATCTTTATTCGCCATTTCATATTGACCCTGAAAATTTACGTAAATTTAAATCTTGTATAAGTTTTAATCGTGTGATAGTAAATTCGTGAACTATATTGAAACCATTTAAATATTATGTCGAAAAGAGCGGATGCTAATTTACTTGTATGTGTTGGATGGATAACTATTTTTAATGACCTCGGTTACATCGCGCTTTCGGATATATCGCGCTTTTTCTTTGCCTCCTGAAAAGCGCGATATAACGAGGGGTTACTGTATAACGTACCACATGTGTTCCGTAGGAATGGAAAACGAAACACATGTGGTACGTTATACGACAAGGTTCGTTGCTATATTCCTGACTGCATTGTAGGGCAAACAAAGGGCAGGCTTATGTTCCACAATCGGTGTAATGGAACCCTGCAAAGTCACTTCATTGCCTACAATGTCACAGTGACCAGGAACCCAGTACAGGGAAATCTTATTAATATCGGTGTTACTACTGGCTAGTCTTACCAATGCATAGTGCCACTGACTGTGTCTAGGTTGCGAAGCCGTACCGATGTGGAGCTTTTCACACAGCTTGGCTATCAGAGAAGATTCTTATAACCTTACTGGTTGTGAATCGCTCTAGGCAGTAAGTTGCACATGCAGAAAAAGGGTAAAGAGTGTCTGGTAGACAGTAATAATAATACTACTCATAATACCTATTAATAGTTCCGGGCAAAAGATAGGTTGGTTTCCTTTAGTAGAACGTTTGCTAGTTTATATTTAACCATTAATTTTGCTTTTTTGTATACGTGTTTACTTTAAACCAGTTACAATCGGTTGTATGAAGCAATAAAACGGAATTGGCTTGAACAAAATATGCTGGTTACGTGCCATCTTGTCCTGTTTAGCAAAAATCTGCCGTTTCATAAAATCTTAAAGTATTTTTGAAGAGTGTTGGGAGAGCAAAATAAACTGTCCTAATCCACTCAAATTTCAAGGAATGTTAAGAAAAATTAAAATAAATTTCTTTTTAAAACGCAAAAAAAAAGAATAAATACATTGTTAAAAAATGATATTTGTTTTTCTGTATTGCCATGTTCGTTTTTAGTTAAAAAAAATGAGAGATAAAAAAATGTGCATTTAAAATGTAGACAATAGGGGAGAGTGTTATACCTTGAGACACTTTTCATATTTTAATTTTTAACGTCAATCAAATTTAAATTCTAAAAGTCACATTTAAATACCCCAACATATTTCTATCCAATATGTTTTTTTAATTCAAACAGTTTGAAAATAAAATGTTGCCACACATTTAAAGTAAACGTTCCAAGTTGTCCAAAAGTACAAGATCCTATTGTATCTTGGAACACATCCTGTTGTACGATGGGAAAGTCTTCATGATTCAGAAAATAGCCATATATACTTGAACCAACTTTTGCACCAGAAAAAAAATCATGATAGTGAATTAAACCATGAATATTTAATAATGAATAATGAGTAATGAATTACGAATTAGTATCTAACATTAAATGTGTTTAAAACAGTACATGAGATTAGAACAATCTTCCATCTTCCGAAACATATCTTAATTATAAGGAACCATGCATATTTTGTACCTTGGAATGTGTCCTAAAGTACAAAATGTTTTGCTGTCCCAAGGTACAATCACCACGTGGTTTAAGAAAAGCCGAAATGGTGGTCATTCTAGATGCACTGTCATTATTTTCTCATAAGTAAATTATTTAAAGTACTTCTCTTTTATAACAAAATAAAATTCAGTTGATTATATTTACTAATACAAAGACAGAAATGAGATAAAAATGAAGAAAATATCTACTTTGGAGTCATGAAATTTTCTTTTTCTCGTATAATCGTCAATTTTACTCATTTGATGCTGATTTTTAATATGGTACCATTGAGTGGTGAAAGTTACTATTAGAGATTACAAAAACTTGGTTGCTGCAAATATATTCTTAGAAATAAGCAGTGTCTCAAGGTACAAACGTCCTAAGGTACAACACATTCCCCTACACTGGACACAATCTCTTTTATCACAGCTAAAACTTTATTTCATAAAAAACAATGGCTTCAGCTGACAGGAAAAGAAAATAAATTGTCAAAAGAAAACTATTCAGACAGAAATACTTTTAAAAAAAAGAAAAGAAAAAAAAGCTTCTTTTTTAGTCTTAGAAGATTTTTTTAGAGCTGGTTTTTTTTAAAGCTGTACAGGAAAAATTCTGCCAGATCGATGCCATATAATGAATGAGATGTTTTTAGAAAAAAATCATATAAGAGTTAAATGGAATTTTTTTCAGTTTTAAATTGGCACTTTCCCGATAACTATTTTCTCTAAAGATGGCAGATTTATAGTAATATGCCTGCACAGCCTTCGAACTGGATTTTCTTTGATAGTAAATATGTAAACAAAAAGCAAAATTCAAATCCATCTTTGATTTTGATAAATTTTCTGCAAAAAATACAACTTGAAGCAGCTAATTTATCAGCTTAAGAATTAAAATTATCTTATCGCTATCAACTCTAGCTCGGAGTTGCATTGGTATGGAGATTTTTTAGTTAAGTGATTTCAAAAAACCATGAAAACAGTTCCAAACCATTTTGATTTTATTGTGGAAATATAAAAAGGACTGCATTCTGTGCTAAATTTTTTTTTGAATTTCGCACCATTTAAAGCAGTAAAAAATACTGCACTGAAACGTGTTTTTTTTCAAAGTTTTTATAACAAATGGCATTGATATATAAAATCAGTATTTTTAACAAAATAATATCCATGGCTGGTCTTGATATAAAATCAGTTCCTCAAGAAATACGTTTGTTGATTAAAAAAGAACTTAAATATATTAAAGTGGGAAAAAAAGAATTAATTTTTATAAGCTTGTCAAATGTCATCTACCTTTGCTTTCACCCCTTCTCTCTATCTCTTCCCCCTTTCTCTTTATCTCTCTCTCTCTATATATATATATATCTCTTTATATCTCTCTCTATCTCTCTCTCTCTCTGTCTTTATCTCTCTCTATCTCTCTCTATCTCTCTTTCTTTATCTATATCTCTCTCTATCTCTTCCTCTCTCGTTGAAAATATAGAAGTTTTGTAGATGTAATACTATTAAGGGGGTCCGGGACACATTTTGAAAATTTTTTTATTATGTACTTTAGAGTTTTGAAATTTTTTGAACTGATTCATCATTTATTTAATAAGCAAAATCATAACATAAATATGAAAAAAAAAAATTTTTTTATTTAAACTTAATTAGTTTTTTTCAAAAAAATGGGGTTGCTTTAAATTGCTATAACTCAAAATATTGTTGGTCAATTTTCAATTTTTTTTCAAAAAAGTATGCACAAATATCTAAGCTTTAATTTTTATTCGGCGATTTTAAAAATATTGATTCAATAAGAAATAAAAAATATTTGAAGAAAAATTTCGAAAAATTCGAAGATACTTTTTTTAAAAAAAATCATAACTTTTGCAGTAAACGTTTTTTTCAAATTCGCCGAATAAAAATTAAAGTAAATTGCTTGAAAAAGATATGCTCCAAGTTTCATTACTTTATCTCTATCGGTTCCTGACTTATAAGAGTTTGAATGCAAGAAATCGGGAAAAATTGCATCATGGAGAAAAACGCGTTTAAAGTTTTAAAGTTATGTACACATTCGTTAGATGCATGCAACAAAAATAACTATAACTTTCGTTCTATTTAAGGTGGAAACAAGATTCAAACGTCCTCTTAAGCAGAAAAAAACGGAGCAATTTTTCAAATTATAAAAATTTTTTTCAAAATTTGAGGATTTTTGTGTCCCGGACCCCCTTAAATAGTGAAAAGTAATACATCTACAAAACAACAAGGCAAGTTTTATTCCGAAAATTAAGAAAAATTGGTACAAACTCATTGGACACTTTTTTTTCTTAATGCTTTGGAGCTTCAAAGATAATTTTTCACTATCACATTCAAAATACTTCTTAAAGAAATATCCATGTATGATTAAATTTAAAAACCAACGTAAAAAATCACAATTTCTTGAGACATTTCAGCATATAACTATTTCAAGACTGCGAAGGAGTCTCTCCATCAGCACATAGCCAGAAAGTCGTGAAAGAACTGACAGACAACTGGAATTTTTCAGTTCTCTAAATTCTAAAAAACTTTTAAATTTGCAAGAAATTAATAATCTAACATGATGGGATGAAAACTTGGCATGTTCTATTTTTTCTGTTGCTTTTGTTTTTCCAGTAAGTGTACGTACTTTCAAGAGCATCACTGCTTTATTTTCGTTGTTTTTTCACTTTAATCATATTCTTTCAAAGGGCTTTTTTGATCTTTTCTCCCTCAACTTGAATCATAGTACGTCTTTGCTTCTATTCTTTCAACTGTAACGTATAAAAAAACTATTACGTTTTATCCCCAAAAAAATCTTATTATAGCTTAAACTTTCATAAAATAACCAAATCTATTTGTAAGACAAATGATACATAATTTCAGGCAGGATATTTTGTGATGGTCCTTCCAAGATCATTGAATTTACTTGACTTATTCTCTGAGCCGTGTGACTGCTCTTCATCGAGATTAAAATTACTAGCAAAGCTGGCCATTACTAAAAGCGTCTGAAACAAGATTGAGGGCACTCAATCAAGTGGGATTCGGGTGGATAATGCCATTTGCAAATTACTTCATCCACTCGAGTTTTAACGAATTATCTACCTGGTGGTGGTGTCGTAGATTTTGAAGTGATAGAAATTCGATGCGTATAATCTAACTTGAAGATATAGACATTTTATTCTCATGTTTTCTTTGTTATTGTAGCACAGCTGTGCCGATCTACAGCCCACTGGCTATGTGTGGCCCGCGATCTTGATTCATGAGGCCCGTTATTATTTTCAATGTTACGAATCGAATACAATCTGGAAACTTTCAAAACAATCGATCATCTTCATTCGATATTAGGAATGATTTTTGTAAATTTGGACCCAAACAATCAGAAATTGGTTTCTAAAAACAGATAGAAACTTTTTATCAATGTTATAAGAATGCATTAAAAAACACAACAATGCTTTCTTCGTAGTGTCCTTCTCTTTGCCACTTTCCCATGCTATTTAAAAGTATTTAAGAATATTAACGTTTTTTATGGTTTCGCGAGATTTATCTTAGTATGCTGTGGGGCCCGCATAAAATAGTTAGGCATCATTGGAGTAGCAGACAGTTCTCCAGTAGTAGAGTTCAGCAATATTGTGCATTTTACAGTATTTTTAATATGTCTGCAACTATAAACGTGTAAAATACATTAACTATGGAGAAAAGAAGATAAGTTAAGATAATCGAAAAAAAAAAAAACTTAGCCTTTTTTGTAATGTATCTTCGGTGTATTTTGTGAAAGATCAAAAGAAAACGACAAAGATTGAAGTTTTAAACACTGCTAGAGTAACTCCTACTAGCATACTTCCTGGAGACATAGCATAAGGGGTTTTCAAACGAAAAGATACCAAACGATACTGTGGGTCTGAATGGAGACTTCATTTAAAGTATGCACCATAGGCCTGAGCACCACGAACCCAACTGATTAATTAACCGATGAATTCCTTGTTCTCAGAGTTTCTGTGACTGTGACGAGACCCAGACCTTCATAGCGTCATCGCTTTCCTTTCAAATGCTTTTTAAAAGGATAAAACATACAGAAAACGCAATGCAACTTGTACGGGATGTAGAACAGATGGTCCAGCTCTTCCCATTGAACTTGACCAATGCCCTCTGCGGGAACCTAGAGACGTGTGGACGCGTCATCACGGAGCAAAACCACTCTTCGTCAGCCGCTCTGGTGTTTTTGTTCTTGATAAACCTGCTTAGGCTTTAAAGTGTCTCACAGTACACATCGGAGTTAATGATTATCCTTTGTTCTTTGAATTCAACAAGTAGCGAACCTCGTACATAGAAATAGACGGTCAATTCGAAGGCGCTCTATGTAAGAGCCTCTGATCTCTCCTGTGCATGCGAGCCTCCACGCATGCTTCTATCCACGCTGGATGCTCCAATCGCATTCCTAGGTGAATCGCTACTTTCTCCCGTAGCAGCATTCGCAAATATGTCAACGGTTACGTGGTTGTGACCTTTGGTACCTTTTCATATAAAAACCCCTGATACAAATGTTTTATCAGTTTACTTTTAGATCAAGTTTAACATTTTACATTTAGTACTGTGGTTGGAAGGGTGTAAAATTAAAAGGTGTTTGAACTGTTTCTTTCGCTTTTTTCCCTAAGAACCACACTTTTTTCTAATGAATTATGTAGGGAAAAGTGGGGTAAAACCGAGACCCTAAAATTTGCAGGTTTCCAAAATTCAGTTTTTAGCAAAAAGGAGCAATATTTTGCAAAAATATGCACTATTTATCTATTAATGCAACCACAGTTTCAAAACCATTAGTATTTTTTTCTTTTTAAAAATTTTTTATTAAGTTTTTTTGTAAATATGTCATCCTACCCGATTTTTCGCCACTCGTGTGGTAAAACTGGGGAGACATGTTCTTGCTATGAGAAAATAAAAATTTTAAACGTTTCCACAAAATTAGAGTTTTATATAGTGACATATGTTAACGATTCTTAAAAAATACTAGAATAAGTATTTAGGGCATTCAAACAGTAAGTTACACTTGTTTTCCCATAGATGGCAGCATCCCGTAACAAGAAGGAAACGTGCGCATACGATACTTTAGTTCCACAGCTTCCAACTGCAGCAACTCCATTCAGATCGTTTGAATCGTTGCTGCGTAGTACAAGAAAAAAATGGCGCGGCAACTGGAAACGTTGAAGTCCGCATAACAGTACGTTTTTTTGTGGGCAAAACGTTTAACAAGTACAGAGATGACTCGTGTTGTCCTCTTGCACGACAATGCAAGGTCTCACAAGGCGCGCATAACACAGGATTTGCTTCGCAGTTTTGGATGCGAGGTCTGGCAGCATCCAACATACAGTCCCGATCTGTCGCCCTGCGACTTCCACGTGTTCCGGAAACTCAAAGAACATTTGGGTGGATGAGAATTTACCAGCGGTCACCAGGTTCAGGCAGCTGTTCTAAGCTGGCTCAAGGACCAGGGAGCGGATTTCTATCGTCAGGGAATCGAACGATTAGTGTTACGGTCCGACGAATGTCTGCAGCGACTGGGAGATTTTGTAGTAAAATAGAGTGATGGGGGGGGGGGTATCTGTGTCATATTGTATTGTAGCACACTTCTTAATAAAGTGTTTTTGACCTAAATTGTTCGAGTGTAACTTACTTTTTGAACGCCCCTAGTATAAAAGGACACATATTGTTGAGTTGTCAGTAAATTTAATTGTCTTTACCTTTAATTTTTCGCTGTAATTTCATGGCCTATTGACACAAGTTTGAAAGTAAAATAGTTACCTTCCTCCTAGGTCCTAGAGCAGCTTTCATGGGCCCAACGACGACATTGAAAACATTGGATCCATCCCTCATCACCCTAGGAGTCCGAATATAGCTCATTGCAGTAAATGCAGGCAGCATTGTCATTCTCTTCACTGGACTTATCCCTCATTTGCTCCTTCGGTTTTTCTTTTTAAGGACGCTTTATTTTCGGTCTGTTCCTTTCTGGCATCTTTATAATGTTGCCTTTTCTTTGATTTGTTTATCTTCCCTTCAGGGTATTTTTTTTTTCTTCCGTTCATCTTTGGTCTTCTTTCTATCATTTTTCTTTTTCTTTTCCTCTAATGTTACCTAAGTTGAGGCTTGTATGAGGAGCCCGTCAAAATGACAGTTTTTCCTTTTCTATAGTTCTCCTTTGGCTACGTCTTTCTCTCGTTGTATGGGGGTAGTACCAGGTTTTGCCTCGCACGTACATCTTTCAAATAAAAAAAATGCCGCCATTTTACTATACAGATTTATACTGACAATTACTTAGCTTGATAATTAAGGTAATTAAATGTACAAACAGATCTACATACCTTTATTGTTGCAGAAAGAGGAACGTAGTATAGTCGGTCTAGTTTTGTTCAAAAATTTTAAGCAAAAACCACTCAAACAGAATTTTCTTCACAGAAACGATAGCAGCGAGTCCATTGCGTTCTAATTTAATGGCCACAACTTCTTCATCAAGGTTGAAGGTAGTTCCTCTCTTGAACAAGCGATTGCAGTGCTTACCGAGGCTAGAAGGTGGTTCTCGGTTTGCTCCCGAATTCCCGGTTTTACCCCACTTTCACAACTAAATGTGATGATTTTAATAATGGAAATGTGATTCAATTTGCCAAAAACGCACTAAATAAAACCGGAACCAGTTATCTTAAATGCACTTAAGTGCATCTAAAGGAAGATTTAAAAAAAGTTTTAAATTCTTAAGGAATGCTTAAAAGTCAAAAAAAGGGCAAAAAGTTGAAAGTCTTTCGTTTTAAAAATGCAAAAATCCATAAGATGAAGGAAAAAATAAGTAAAGGGATCCAACATGCAAAAAAAATGTTTTTTTTTTTATTGGTGTCAAAAGTAAACACATATGATTTTATTCAAAATAGAAAATTTGGTGAAATTTTGCTAAACATTTTAACAAAGAAAGAGAAATATATATACATAAAATAGCTTTACCATAAACTTTTAACGTTATCTTTAATTTTAATATTTTTTCTTTTGTTTGTCTCACACTGCCTTTAGAAAATGTGTTCATTTTCATAGTTTCATAAGTACATTTTTCTTTAGACATCATTGAACGCCAAACCTTGTTTTTGATCAGTTTTTTTTTAATACTTTTTCCGTCCCTTTTTAAATAATTTACTTTGTCATTACTACGGTGATTTTTATTCATAACTAAAAATAGTACATTTCATAATATAAAATAATTACGTTTCATAAGGGTTTTGTTTATTAAAAAGACACAAATTACGGTATATACTATTAAAAGATGCATTTTAGTGATTTTTATCTTAAAAAGTTAAAAAAAAAAAAAAACACTGGAAATAGAAAAATTTTTGAATTCCAACTTGAATTTTATTTTTTTTCTTCTTTACAATTCATGTAAAAGAAATATCATTGCATTCATTTTTTTCCCTCTTTCCTCCATTGATTACACGCATTGAAAGAAAACCTTTCTCACAAATGTAAGGGAGAGGAGAATTAATCAACGGAAATTAATTTCCGGCTCTTCTTTCACCACCAAAAGTTTTTGATTTTCAATGAATACCTTTTATCCTGGAGCAAACATTCAATACGTCCTTCATATCATTGATTTGAATCTTCATTATCAGATGTTTATTTTTTCAGTGTGAAGGAAAAAGTACAGGTTTATTTCTATTTTATGAGAGATTCTAAAGTTGTTTAAGAAATGTCGTTCAAGTTTATTCAAATACTAGCTGCGTCTCTAGGTTTAGCACGGTCAACCACGAAAATAAAAGTCGGGTCAAATGAGGCGTGTTCAAAAATCGGGTTTTTGAACAAAAAAAAAAAAAAAATCCCGACGGATCTCAAAAAAAGTAACCAAAAAGAAAAAAAAAGTAAATCACACGATTACAATAAAAGTCTCAAAACAAAAGAAAGACTTATCTGTTTACTGTCCAGGAGAAGAAAAGGGCAACAGATCTTTCTTCTCTGTGATTTTATTCACGCTAATTAAAACTGAGCTCTTAGCAGATGATAATTGATTAATATTGATTTTTCTTTACTTAAAAATACTTATAACTTTTTCCTGGTGATTTTACAGCCTTGGTGGTTGTGAAATTCGAAGGAAGTAAACCTACTTTTTCGGGGCTTTCGAATGAGACTGAAATTGAATGAGACAGAAGGATAATATTATTTCGGATAAAAAGAGCAGCCGTTTAATAATTGGAACGATCTAGTACTATATTTAACTTTTCAAAAACCCCCAACGTTCCTTCTAGGAAGGCCAAGCACCCCCCCCCCCCTGTCAAATTTATTCAAAATCTGCTCTAAGCTATTAGTCAGGGTGCATTTCGAAAAGCGTGTTCCGAGGTATGAATAAAATGTTTTGACTGTTTTTGATAGCTTATGTTATATAAATTTCAGATCTGATTGAGGCCACTTTGCCAGAGTTGAGCATTTTAAGTAATTTAAGATGGCATCCAAGATGGCGCCCAGAGCATTGAAAATTTTGTTGTGAAGCAACATTAACTTTTAATATATTATTATACGGTCGAACTCGCTATAGTGGACCGTCTACGTACCCAGGGTTGTCCTAAAAAATGATTGTGACTGGGCGAGTATTCTTCGACTCCCCCTCCCCCCCCCCCCGCCAAACACTTTTTTATAGAGTAAGATGAACATTTAAAGGAATTCTTTTAAAACCCCGAAAATCGCAATAACAAGCTGTTTAGGGCTTGTAATCGTGTGATAGAAAAGTACCGAACGTTATCATAACTTAATTTTTAAACATAGTTCAACAAGTAACCTTAAATGTATGTGTATCTTACGAAAACAAATCTAATGTTTGAGCATTTAAAAATTATTTTTGATTAAAAAAAATAATAATGATACTAATATTTTAGAAACTAAATTACAATGCATCAAAAATTTAGTTTACGGCCTCTTCTCATATTTTAGGGCCCGGGGGCATCGCCTCGCTCGCCCTTCCCTTCCGACGGTCATGTGTGCACCCAGGAGTTAGTCCACCAAAACAGATGGTTTACTATAACCAAAACAGTATTTCCTAGCATAGTTTCCGACTGACTGCAGCCATTTTCAATATATTTGATAATTCGAAACTTTTTCTCAATGGAAAATGTTTTGCGTTTTACAGAATTCAAAATTTATACATATATTGTCTGAAATCGATTCTAAGATAATGAAGAGAGTTACTGTAAAAACGGGGAAATTCATAGACTGTTCTACTTTCCGATTTTCAAGGGTTGAATTGAGGGAACAAAAGGGTTCTGACAAATTGCCTTTACACAAAGAAGAAAGTAACAGAATAATCAGTCGTGATGTTGTACATAGGGATAAGTTAAGGAAAAAACTGGAATTGTGTATACAGCCTTTAAATCCATCAGAGCATTCTCAAGGATTGGTAAACATTGTATCTGGAAAAATTGTAGCAGCTAAATCAGATAATGTGGGCAAAGCTTATGAAATGGCTAAGATTAGCAGTACATAATTTTCAAAAAAGTCTCCCAAGTGGATTTCATGTCAGTCAAGAAAAAAAAATGTTGTACGCATGGATGAGGATAAAAAGAGTGGCAAAATTCCAATCGCGTTACAGATGGACGCTTCTCTTTTTTATTCCAAAATCATTGCTCTCCAAGCATACAGAGATATAAAAATGACTGTTGTCTTAAAATACGAACTTTGTTCTTTTCCTCCATATATGTATAAAGACGATGGAAACATGAGAGAGGTTGTTGGTATGTCTACTTTAATGAACATTATGAGTATGTCGCAATCTAATAGAAGAAGTAAGCCACCGACACTAATAATCGTTGACAGTTGTACTTTACTGTGGGTTGTGCATTGGCCTGTAGGAGAGTCTGTGTATGATTTCCCGAAAAATTTTCTTGAAAACATCACTGACATGTTGAAAGACGCTCATGTCCACCTGGTATTTGACAGATACTATGACTACAGCATCAAAAGTGCAACAAGAGCCAGTCGTGGGAGGAAAGTATCAAGGAAGTTTGTGCTAACTGAAACGACACCACTTCCCCCACAAAATATATCGCTGTCCAATTACGACTCCAAGCGCCAATTGATATGCAGCTTTTATGTAACTTCATTTCTACAAATGTTTGTAATGTCCCATTTGAGAACCGTTTGGTTGTTACTGGACAAAATACTAAGCCATTTCATGTACATAGGGGCAATCTCAGTCACAGAACTGATTTAAAAACAAAACACGAAGAAGCAGACATTATAATGATCCAGCAGCTAGCATCTGAAACTAAAATGAAAGAAAATTAAGCTGTTCATGTTATATGTGACGACACTGATGTATTCGTGTTACTGTTATACTTCTACCATCGACTAGGTATGAAAAATGAAGTCTGTGTTGTATCGTTAAAATCAGGAAGGGCAGCTCTAGACATCAAAGAAACAGTTTCAAAATACAAGGATATAATTTTGAGTTTGCCGGCTGCTCATGCCTTGTCTGGCTGTGATTCTGTAGCTCCATTCTATGGGACAGGAAAGAAAATAATTCTAAAGTGTCTTCAGGCTGGTAAACAGTTACGAAAATTGGACCATAAAGAGAGTTGTATGACAGAGGTAATTAAAGAATGCACAGCATTTATTGCTTCTTTTTATGGTGTTGAAGGTGCTACTAATATGACACAAGTAAGAATTTCTCTTTGGACAAAAAAAAATTGGTCAAGCACAGCTACGAGCTACTTCATTTGCTTTATTACCACCCAATAGGGACTGCTTTGCCGAAAATGTAAACGGGCTCACTTTCAAACTATTTTGTGGTTATCTGCAAACAGTCCATTATTTCTTCACCCAGATCCAACATCATTTGGTTGGAAAAAAGATGAATTCAACGAAGAGATTTTTCCCCCCATTACCATTTCATAAAATACTCCAATGGCTCCAGACTACAATATAGCAATGACGAAGTGTTCATGCCGATCTGAACAACCCTGCATAGCTATGAGATGTTGCTGTAGGGCAAATAATATTTCATGTAGTATAATGTGTCAATGCTTATATGAAGGGAAAAGGTGCTGAAATCCAAAAACCAATATAGCTCGCATTGTAAATGAAAGAGATTCTGGAGAAAAATTTTAGCTTAATTTGTACTTCACAACTATGTAACCTTGAGCTCAGGTAACGATATCATATATATCTGTTTTATATCAACTTCAGTACTATCTTTTAAACTGCAACTTTAGAAACTAATCCTTAATGTTAACATTTGAAACATAGTTTCTTGGCTTCTTACTCAAAGCATTACAATACATTTTTGTCAACTTGATTCAGTAAAGCTTTAAGTCAACATGCTTGCATGCATTTTTCACCAAAAATGACGTTGTATTCTGATTCTCCGACCTAAAAAACATAGAAAAAGAGATATCACATGATCAAATCGCTCCAAAACTAAATTTTCAACTTTTTGAGCGCCATCTTGGACGCCATCTTGAATTACTCAAATTGCTCAAATCTGGCAGAGTGGCATCAACCGGATATAAAATCTACACAACATAAGCATTCAAAAACAGTTAAAAAATTTTATTCATACCTCAAAACAAGGTTACCCTATTTTTGAGCATTTGTCGCCCAGACTATATGGATTTGCAAAGGGATCATATATACATGCATAAATATACACTGCAAATAATCGGTACACATTTGAAACTCTTTAAGTGTTCCAGTTGCCTAAATATGTGCTAAAATGTATTTCGAATGTGTTATGTACAAAGAAATGAATCTGAAATGTTTCACTAATCCGCTCCGTTATAAAGAAAACGTTCCAAAAGTGTACCGAATGTGTTTTGCTGGGAATCTCTATTCAGCCGAAGTTTGGGAATACACTTGAGAACACATCGCGCGCAGATTTAGGAGTGCTTGTGAAATCACTGCTTTCTTAGCTACGCCATGTTTGTAAACAATCTGGATCGGCCGCAATCATTTTCGTGATATTTTTGAATGCTCAAAAGGTACGCCACTTTCCTTTTTTATGTTCTTTACAGATAATTTTTGTATTTGTACATTTACTGTGCTTCATACTTTTGTTTTAAATAAACTAATAATTTACCATACCGCTTAAGTTTTGAAATAAAATGAAATCCTGTGTTTTAAAACTGTGTGGTTACGTTAAGACTAACGTGTTGCGATTCTAATTTTGAAACTTGACGATTGATTTAGGGCTCCTGTCCTTATCTTTCGATTTAGAATTTTTTAAGAGCATCGGAATTAGAGGTTTAAACAAGGGCTCCTAAACTACGGGTTATGATCCAAAAACATTTCTAATGAAGGTCGTAGGGCATTTCTTACGCTGTTCAATTTCAATCTTAAAAAAAAGCATCTCTTTCATCTAAATGCTTTTTATAAGTTCTGTCATCTACGTTTTGTTTTTACAAATAGTTCAGGTGATTTTTTTTTTTTCTGGTTAGCAATTTTTTGATACATTAGTATTTTTACTTGTAAACATCCCATAAGATTGATCATCTTGCGCACAACTTTTTGGTTTAACAAACCGAAAAAGAATGAATCGCTGGAGGTTCTGCGGCTTAGATTAGGTTAAACTTGAATATGATCAAAATCTACCACAATAGTATGAATGAGATTCGAACCTAGGTCCAGAGATCAAGATTAATGGATAATTAACTTTATTATCTCTTGCAGTTAAAAAAAATCATGAAATTTGAGTTTTATGATCGATGTTTTGCAGAAATGCCAAGCAAAGTATTGTTCGAATGAATAATCTGAGTTCAAAACTTTAGCTAAAAATTTTTGAAATCATTAAAGCAATTACAGCAAACAGAGTGCCTTATATAAATGTGTGTTTTAAGTACGTACAATACATATATCGGGTCTCGTGTTCTTAAAAATGGGGTCATGACACAAAAATAGATAAAACCGCTAGTTCAGAAAAAAATGCTTAATAGCTTTTTCTTTAATCCCACTTTTTAATTTGCCGTATGATAAAAAACATGTGAATAAAAAATTTCACCCTTTATTTCTTTGAAAAAAAAAACCTTTAGTTCTTTGTAAACATGTACAACCTGATAACGTAAACACAAAAACATTTTTTTTTTTTTTTTTTTGAACCATGAAAAGTTCCATGAAAGACTTAGTAAAAATTGTTGGATAACTAAACGTGATGTCTGTTGCAGTGTAAAAACTATTTCAATTGTAATTTAGTTGTTATATGTTCTATCACATTGAGAGATAGATTAAGGGTGACCACAGACTAAGGAAACAGGAAGTATCAGACCTTTTTCTGAGAAAAATGCCAAATTCAATATTAGTAACGCAAGTTTAAGCCATTTTTACAGTTCTGGAAAGGGCATAGGGAGATCTCCCTCGGAGATTTATCTAGTCTAAAATATGTTTAAGCTGTCTTTGATTATGTAAAGATGGGGAAAAGTATGGAGAGGGGGGAAGGATACCTCTAGGAAAAAATGTGAGAATGCAGTTTTAAAACTGTACATTTAGGGCATTTTTAAGGAACTTTGGGTTTTATGTTCCGGTGTTCATTTCAGCTGAAAATATTTTGAAGCTAAAGTGTTAAAAACATTTTTGTAAGGTAACTTGAGGAATAAGGGTATTATTAACCACAAAATTTTGAAAATGATTTTTTTTTTAAAGTATAGTTCAAAGCTATCTTTGGTGATGTTAGAGGAAGGAAACTCTGGTTGGAAGGGGGGGGGGGGGGTTGGTCTCCGGAAAATTGTAAAACTGATGCGTCTAAAACATTTTAGCTATCTTTGATGATGTAAAGAGAAAAGGAGGAAGACAGGTATATAGGGACTTTTTTCGGAAAATTATTATTACAAAAAAATAGCAGGGGAATGTGGGATTAAGTGAAATTTCTAAGCTGGCTAGATTTTTTTTTTTAAATGAACAAATTGGAAATGTTTTTTGAAAATTACACTTTACAAAGGAAGAACATTAAAAAAAAAAAAGTGGAAATTTTTCCCTTTATTTTTTTTTATAGAAAGAGTGAAAAATAAAATATTTTTCTGAATGAAAATTGTTCTATTCACTCATAAAAAACGTATTTGTTCAAATGAATGATTAAAAGAAGGGTAGAATGAATAATAAAAAGATAATGAAACAATGAACGAATACTTAAATAAATAAAATACTTAATACATGAATAAAAATAAATGACCGTATAAAATAGTGAATGAATAAGAAAATGGGTGAAGGCATGAATAAATAAGTGAATTAATGAATGAAGAAATGTAAATAAATTAATAAATGAATCCGTAAGTGATTTTGTAAATAACACTGCGCGGCAAAAAAAAAAAAAACTTCAAAATGCTTCTGACATTTTGTCGGCTGATTCTTATGTAGAATGACCCCCTGAATCCGAATATGACCTTCGTTCCCCCCCCCCCTATGCGTACCATTTTTTTAAAGGACCCCCAAGTTTTTTTCGATTTTCTTTAATTTTAGAGCAATTATTATTTTTTTTAGAGGTGAAAGGAGCTACCTACCCCCTCCTCTTCCCCGCCATTTTTTTATTTGAAGAGGGAAAAAAGCATTACAATAACCGTAAACATAATTCTGAATGATTAGATATGTGCAAAGCTCAAAATCTTATGCATATGTAGCAAAAATGAAAACAGGGGGGGGGGGCACCCCTCCAAACACACTGTGCAGCAAAAATTACTCTCAAATGCTTCTGAGGCTAATCCGGCTGATTCTTCTGAAAATTTACTCCCTGAATCCAAAAATGATCTCCGTTATCCTTCTACATGTACCGATTTTTGTAGAATCCCCCCCTTTTTTTGGGGGGGGGCAAGTTTTTTTTTTTTTTTTTTTGCTATATATGCACAAGATTTAGAACTTTGCACATCTCTAGTCATTCAGAATAATGTTTACGGTTACTGTAATGCTAACTTTCCCCTCAAAATTTAAAACAATAAATGGCTCTGAATCAGGGGAAGGGGAGGTTCTAAAAAGGGGGCGTGATGGGGGGAAAGATGGTCGTATTTCGAAACAAGGAGTCATTTTATATAAGAATCAGCCAGAAGAATATCTATTTGAATGAAGGCCTGCGATTCAACTCGTATGCAACATGCGACATTCATAAGACAGTTTTTTTTTTTTTTTAATTTTTTTTACATCGCGAAAATTTTTTTGGACATAGGAGTCATAGAAGAGAGTCTGATACTCTCATTCTACACCGAAATGTTTTTTACAAACATTTTTTTTTAAAAAAATAGAATAAAAAGATCGTTTTTCGTGATTTTCCTAATATTTGGGGGTGGGGTATACACCCCAAGTCCCCCCTTTTTTGCAATGGGTGTCCATGATCTTGAACTTTGAACCTCTCACTCCCACTAAAACTATGTTAGCAGTTAATATAATGCTCCTTTCACCTTCCCCCCCCCCAAAAAAAAAAAACTCTAAAACTAAGGAAAATTGAAAAAAACTTGGGGAGCCTTTAAAAAAAATTGGTACGTATGGGGAGAAAACAGAGGTCATATTCGGATTCAGGGGGTCATTTAACATAAGAATAAGCCGACGAAATGTCAGAATCATTTTGAAGGTTTTTTTTTTTTTTTTTGCCGAACAGTGTAATTGAGTGAATAAACGAAAAAAACTATTTCCCTTTGTCCCATTCACCTTGCCAATATTAGAAATACAAGTAAGCTTAAAATTAACTGAAAAAAGAAAAAAAATACCGCATTAAACATTAGAAGGTCTCAATTAATATTTAAAATGTTAGTAACAATAATTTTATCATTTTATTCTTACAAAAATAATTTTTGATTTAATCAAAATATTACAATCTGAATGTCCTTTTTTAAAAATTGCCATTATTATCATTAATTTTAAGCTCCAGATGTATTTTTTCCCTGTCTGGAATAGAGTACATGTGCTACTATATAGTTAAAATATTACGAGATTGTTGGCAGTAAAATTAATTATTTCACCATTTCACTTTGTCCCACATTCCCCTATAGCCTACAAATAAATGTATAACGTATTGCTTGTGTTCTCGTAACTAAGCGTATGTTTAAAAAAAAGGCTTTTTCTTTTGTTTTTTAGGTAATGGTTTACCCGGTTGTAGAAGAATGATAGTTTCAAGCATTGTTATATAAATTTTTTAATGTGTATGTAAAAAGTTAAATAAATTCATTTGAAACATATTGTGTTTAATGACTAGATAAGTTTGATAAACTCAGTTCAGTGTTATGTGCTTAAGTTTGAAACATAAATCCCATGCGTATTTTAAATTTAGCTGCATTAGTTAATGAACTTGATATTAACTGTCTGATTGAGTTAGACCTGAATGTATGGCATTTAGTTGCCATCTGGAGATTAAATGCCATATGATAGAAGCTAAAAAGAGTACTCAACCAGTCCGCGTATTAAGAACCGAAACGGCCACACAAGTTTTGCATCAATGAATTTTCATACACAAATCATTTCTATTTTGAAGCAATTAGTTTACAATGTAATAACAATCTTAACCTTACTATTACATGTTACCTTTCAATCAATAATAAAAGCAATTATTAATTTCAGGATCCAAACCGCACCCCTTAAAAACAAGCACAAACCTGGAAGCTTCTACTCACCTTTGGCGGGAAGGGGGGGGGGGGAGGGGATAGAAAAAAGGCAAATGAATGGAATTTCAGTTAGATCTCATACGGTAATAGCTTTTCCACAGCTCATGTAGTACATTTGTAGTACATTTTTTCCTCATTCAAGAAACAAATAAATGTTTTGAATAAAGTGGCTACTAATGGTAAAAAAAGGGCTACTAAACTGAAAGTATATGCCAGCTACTGACGACTAATTAATTTTTTATTCATTTTGTTTTTCGCGAACACTTTTCTTCCTTATGCAAGGAAATAAAACTAAAAATAATTAATTGATAATTGTCAGTGCAGGATATACAATTTTTCCGAGCTAGGGCAAATCTTGAAACTGATGCTCCTACTCATTCTCCTTCAAATATTATATTGAGTTTCAACGAACACCCCCCACCCCACGGAAATAGAACAAATTTGTTGTCCCCCAAAAATTGTCTCACGGGGACAAGGGTCCCAACTCCCCCCTTCGCCCCCAGATCCAGCACTCATCGTTATAGTTAATATTCAAGGAAATAATTAGTCATTAAAGAATTAAACTTCACTTACATTTTTAAAAGAACACAACTAATGTTGAAGGTTATTGATCAGATACCAAGCAATAGATCACTGAATAGCAAAGTAGCACGAATTCAAACAACGAAGGCAAATTTATTTTGATCTTGAGAAATTAAAATTTTTGAAAATGAAATTTATGAAGCAACAAACTGAAGTTATGTGAGCCTTTGCTTGTACACTTTTGATTACTTTTTACAGTATGGATTAGCTTTGAAAACTAAAATATGGAAATTAATATTTTAAATATATGCAGTTTCTGTACTAAGTAATATTGTGCACTACATTTTCCTGCAACCTTTTTATTGGTAAACATTGTTCGTGTGCAATTCTGCTGTAAACTATTCAATTTTCTTGGAAATATTATTGTATTTTAAATTTTCATAGTAACTATGCTGACTAATAATTAGATTCATTCAAAACCTAAACCATCATCAGCCTGCAGTCTCAAAATGAACAAGAATTTAGTGCATATTTATAATTTCTAAAAGCTACTTTTATATTTGTGCGGTAGGTATCCTCGGATGATATTAGGGCGAAGAAATTGTTCTAAAACGCATTCTAGAAACTGTACCTGTATATGTGCTACAAAATGTTCATTGAAGTGTTCAAAAACGTGTCTTTAACGCGATCCTATAAGTGCTTAAAAAGTGCGCTAAAAAGAATGCTGAACTAAATATATGTTCCGAACTGTGTTTCTAGAAGTGTTTTGGAA
Organism: Uloborus diversus; assembly: GCF_026930045.1. Taxonomy (NCBI): domain Eukaryota; kingdom Metazoa; phylum Arthropoda; class Arachnida; order Araneae; family Uloboridae; genus Uloborus; species Uloborus diversus. The sequence goes on from NC_072736.1 coordinate 115,907,745, forward strand.
ACTGACCCATAAAAGTGTTCTAAAAAAGGGGACAAGTGTACGTGTTCAAAAAATGTTTTAAAAAGTGATCTTACAACGGTTCTAATAAATGTTCCGAAAGAAGTGTTCTAAAAAAGGAGACAAGTGTCCGTGTGAAAAAAGTGTTCAAAAAGTGTTTGTTTATTTGCAGTGTATATTTTGTTTTCATTTACAGTGACTCCCAAAAGTGTTCGTACACTTTGAAATTTTTTAGTAAAACCAAAATAACTAGAAACTGAATTCGAATATAAAGTCCAATATTTTTTCACATCATCTCTATGTCATTCTAAATGCAACTCATTGGTTTTTTAAAAATATTGACGGATCTTCTTTTTGAAATGGGTCAGAAAACGAAGAGACAGAGAAATAACACGCCACAAAAGTCATCGTACACTCAAATATTTTCGAATAAATTCATAGTTAAAATTATCATATGCCGTTTTATTAATATTTTTGCATTGTGTTGACCCTCATAAGTCATTTGGATTTAATTTTTGCTTATTTATTCCTTAATATTGTGCTTATTACTGTAAAATGGCTGTTATTTGTAAAAAACCGCAAACACCATTCAAAATTTGAATTTTTTTCCCATAGTATAGCGGTAAATTGGTTTGAAATGTCTCTAAATTAGTTAATTTATTTGTTTGTATAGTAAAGTGCTTGATAAAATGCTTTAAAGAAAGGAATCGGACCGAAAACAAGGTAAGAAAAGGTCAACCGGCAAAGCTGACAAAACGTGATCGGAGATTTAAAGTTAAAAAAATTATGAAAAATACACATTTGAGAGCTGTAAAAGTTTCTGCAGAGTTAAATGAAACATTTTACATTTAATTTTCACCTAAAATTGTTCTCCAAGTTCTCTGATTAGCAGGATTAAATGGGACCTCTTCCCGCAGAAATTTTCTTGGTCGTGCGAAAAACAGAAAGCTTACGCTTTTCGTCGCAAAATTAATGATAAATAAACTAGAAACGTTGTAGATTCACGTCTTACTTACTGATAAAAATTAATTCAACATTTTTGGTTAAATTGTTGCATAACTTTAAGTAGAAGAAAAAATTGGGAACTTAATCTTAAGAACTTAGTTGGATCAGTTAATCAGGACGGTGGAGGTGTTCTAGTGTGAGGGTGCATATCAGCATCAGGACTTGATAGTTTGTAATTTTTTGATGAAATAATGAATCATGCTGTTCCTTTAAATATTTTAAAAACCAATTTTGAACTCTTAGGCAAAAATTTGGTTATTGGAAACAACTTTGTTTTTTATCAAGATAACGATAAGAAGCACACGGTTTTCAACGTTTGCGTCTAGTGCCTCGAAAATTGTCCTAAAGTTTAGAAAATACCCCCTCAATCTCCAGATTTTAAATTAATGTAACGTATTTAGAGATATCTGGAGACTAGATCACGAAAATACGGCTTTAAAACGAAAATAGAGCTAGAAACAATAAGACCCGAAGTGAGGTTGAACACTTACTCAGAAATTACGCAAAAAAAAAGAAAGAAAAAGAATGAAATCTATTCCCAGAGGTTTAAAAGATGTTATGAATACTATACGATATTCTACTAATTAATAACTTAATCAAAAATTAGATTATTCAATAATATATTGACATTTTGTAAAGTGTACGAAGACTTTTGTGAGATAAAATTTCCGGAACTTTTTGGTTTTTGATTTTTAAAAAAATAAGTTTTAATATTTTTTAAAAACTTTTCACGTAGTTTTGTTAACAATTGATCATAGATCTTATAATTAAATACCTATTCCGAAATATTAATTCTAACCAATGGATAGAGGCCTATTTCGTTGAAAGTCGTAGGTGTACGAAGACTTTTGGGAGCCACTGCATGTACATTAATTATTGTATTATTTTTTCTAGAAAAAAAACAAGAACAAATTACTTCTTAATAATAACAATCTTGGAAAAGATTTTTTCTTTTACATTTATTAACTTAATATCAATTTACTTAAAAAAAAAATCCTTTTTTTTTTGTATCCAAACTGGATCCAAATTAAATTGTCCCTGTTGCAAATGTAGTATATATAGAAATAGTAATAGTCGTAATAATAAACTGAAAATAAATAAATAAATCCTGATAAATAGGTGAAAGGAGTTTTGCTTTAAAAAAATATTATGCAATAGCTTAAAAGTAAACATGACGTAAATCTACTTTGACGCATCTATATTCTAAAGTGCGTTGTTAGAAATCGAACTTCTGAATAGTTAATAAATCAGATGCATAGCAATAGAAAACATGTTTGAAAATAGCTTTGAAAAGGGTCAAATTTAAGATCATATTTAAATTAAAGTTGTACACTAGAATGTGTTATGATGCATAAAAATGTTTCAACATTTAGGAAATACATGTTTTTTTTTTAACTTAGGGAAAACATTTATTTATGGAGTTTCATTTTTCTGTAGATACGAAGGTTTATGTTTGAGCTTGTCAGAAAGAAAACGAGCTGATGTGTGCCTCACATGACTTCCTTTTACTCCAATTTAATGTCATATTCCCATAATTGGCAATTTTAATGTGATTCAATAGTTTACTCTCTAAATATCACCAACAGTAGCTAAATTAAAACCAGATTTTTTAAAAAATTACCAAATTTCTCGCCAATTTGGCGACAAAACTTGGCGACCAAAAGACTGCCGATAGATCGCCAGGTGTCCACCAAATTGTAACACCACTTGAGTTTACGTCGAAATTAACCATGATTTCCCCCCAAAAAAGGGCAAAGACCCCCCTTAAAAGCACCCGAATGCAATCAAAAAGGGAGGTGCACAACTAAACCCCACTAGGGGTCTACGTATCTTATTTTAACTTTCTAGGACATACCCTTCTTGAGTTCTGCGACATACATCCGCACATCCTCACATACGCACATACATACATACGTACATACAGACGTCACGAGAAAACTCATTGTAACTAACTCGGGAATCGCCAAAATGGGTATTTCGCGTGTCTATAAGTTCTTAATCACTTTTCCACGTGTGGTCGCGTCGAAAAAAAAAAACTTAAAATTCATTCGGGGTTGAGCAAAATGGAAATTAAAGGTCGATTTTTGAGTGAATATTTTTTCGCGAATACAATACTTCCTTTTTTCTAAAAGGAAGTAAAAAAACCCCCATAAAACTATTATTTCAAATCGAATTGTTTGATAGAACATCATTTCGGAAATGCATTTACTGATACTATACTATGGAGAATAAAACAAATTTTCCAAACGTTGAGCAAATGTTCACTGTTTTTGCGAGTTTGCAATCTCGCAAACAAGATTTTAATCTTGATAAAATGTTTTTGTGTTCAAATGTCAATCATGTATAATTTGGGTGCAGTTATTTTTAATGTGACTGCAAGAGACATTTTCTTTGCATACTTTAAGTAAGCGATAAAATTACACCATCACACGTTCTTAAAGATGTATAACTTCAATAAAGTATTTTATAAAGAAGATGAACATAAGCATACAAAAAGTTAAATTTTATGTTAGGATATTGTTTATTAACGGAATTTCAATCAACAGATAAAAGTTGGGACACAAGTACAGTGCGAAAGTTGCAGGACACATATGTCCCATTCGTATGTAGTGAGAGTAAAAAGGTGTAAAAACGATTGAAAGTCTAAGTGTAGATACTGGAAGAGACTTTGGAAGGTGCTAAAACCAAATGGCTGGGACTATGTCGTGGAAACTTATCTATACTAATAATATAAAGCTGAATAGTTTTTTTGTTTGAACGCGCTAAGCTCGAAAACTACTGGTTCTAACTGAAAAATTATTTTTGTGTTGAATAGTCCATTTATCGAGGAAAGATATAGGCTCTATGGGACTAATAGGAGTGGTGAAGCAGCAATAAATTCAAATTAAATCGATAATAACCATGCTGCATTTTTTGTTGCATCTATAGCTCGAACTTTTGTTGCTCGAATAGCTCAGTGCGTTAGGCGCTGGGCCAGCAACCATAGAGTTTCGAGATCGAACGCGGCTCCTAGAGGGAAGATTTTCAGCATTAATTACCCAGCGTATTTAAAAATTAGTTAGTTAATTTATAAATCAAGGGTTTTCAATTATTTTTTTATTGATTTTTGTTTTTCGATTTTCTTATTTAACGGAAAACATCGATGTGGATTATGGTGTGCTATTTTTTACTATATATATATATATATATATATATATATATATATATATATATATATATATATATATATATATATATATATATATATATATATAATCATAGCATAGCATTAAGTTTTTAAAATTGCTTTTTAATACATTGCTGTCTTATTAACGGGAGTGAAACCGCGGGGCACAATAATAAAAATACATAAAGGAAAGTGTCAATTGTTTTTCAATATTATTACAGAGCCTGGCAACGATGGGTATGTTTGCTAGTGATAGATAAAATTGCAATAGGTAGTGATACGGTTAAAACGTGCGTAATTTTGCAAGTAGCTGGTTAATTTTTGTTCCTTTGTTTTGGAGTACAAGCGTTTGAGAGCTAGCAAATATTGATTTATTATCAATATCTTATTATTAGTTTAAAATATTTTGAGGACTTACTGATACTAGACTGATACTAGAAGAATACTCTTAGAAGTACGCTGTTATTCGGGCACATTTTTCAGTCACATTTGTCAGTGGCTATACTTTTTGGAGAGGTTGGGGTGCATGTGTGGTCACCTGTTCTTGATGCAATTAGGTAACCTTATTGGAAGGGGTAAGACATTACACACGTTCTTACCATTTAGAAGAGCACCATTAAAAATGGCATAAAAGCATTAATGTCTAACTTCATCGTCCGTTGCCAGTGCATGGATCAGTTGAACAAATGGGTTATCTAAAGTCCTCTTAGGAGTACCTGGATTTTCCAGAGGTCAGACATTGGTCAAGGGAAAAGGGTGCTGGTAAAACAAATCCTTCAATAAAGTTAGACTTCCGAAACAATATAGGCCATCATCGGGCTCATCTATCTGCTGTATATTTAAAAAACAATTGATTCTTTGTACCAAGACATAAACGGAATGAAACAACATAAATAAAAGTACAATTTTTTCTTCGCTGTCTCAGTTTACTGAGACTACTATGACATTCCACTAATGGATAATGATGATGATATCAATATGGATATCAGCAGCGAAGATAAAACAGACCCGAGTCATGAATGTCGCATCCTATAGGATGGAAAGTTCTCTTAAGGCATTCAACTAGAACTGTAGGTTAGTTTCCCAAATATGGATTACATCTAGTACATTGTCCCGGGACTAAGAGGGTCAGTTACGCAAACGATATCGGTATTGAATTAATTCGATTAAGGTTATCCGATTTTAATATAGAATTATATTCTGTTTTATGTGTTGTTTTCATCCTATTTTAGAATATTTTAAGCAGTACATGTCTAGATACTTCCTTTGAGAGTGTTCATATTCATACCACATTTTTTTTTTCCGAAGTCATAAAAGCATTGTGTAATCATCGTTTTCAAGTTGAAACAATTAATAATAATAATTGTTTTGCCTCTTTTTATTTTGCAAAGTTGTAAGTTTTGCAAGTTATTTTAAAACTTTACACTGTTTCAAACTAAAATAAAGTTCATAGCTAAAACAAAAGATCATATTTATAAATAACACTGTTACTAGCTGAGTAAAAGCTTCTTCATAATTATTGACTAAAGTTATTCACGTCTCAGAAGAAAAGAAAAACATTAATAGATATCTTAGTTTTCCGGAAAAATAGTCGTTAAAAAGACAAGTTCAAATGCATCCCCCGTGGTGCCTCATTTAACATTGTAATTTAAATAACCGACCATTTGTGAATAATTCAAATACATTTAAATAAGAACAATTTGGCATTATAAATCTTTAAAGGGATATAATTACTTAAAGTTTCCAGATGCCCTCTCCAAGATTCGAACCTGGAACCCTGGGAGTTAGAGATACCGGCTCTGGCGTCTAAGGCAATCTTTCTCAACCTTTTTTGAAACGCAGATCCACGAGAGCTTTTGGAAAACAATCGCGTATTTGTGATGTTTCTCCCCCTTCTTTTTTTTTCGTTTATTTCGTTCTTTATTATTTTTATCTTTTTGCAAAAGAAAAAAAGGGGAAAAACCCTTGCATTTTAGGACCGTTAAAAAAGTTTATTTTATTTTATTATTTTTTATTTTTTTTTAATTTTTTTGCTTTCCGGTGAGGTCCTCCCCCTCCCTTTTTTTATTTGCAAAGAAAAAAAACTTGATTCAGGGACCACCAAACACTTGTAAAAAAGCAATGGCGAACAGCTGAAGGTTATTTCTTTTCCTTTTTTTTTATTTTACAAAATGATAATAATTTAATTAATAAACATATAAATAAAACTTTGCTTTGAGTTAAAGAAGTTACAAAAATGTTTAAATGTGAAAAATACGATAAGTAACTATTGCAATAGTTATACAGAAGTAACAAACACTGCTGAAAAATCATAGAAAACTACGAAAATTAAGTCAAAAAGTTTACATAAATGATGACGCATGGAATATTGTTATCATTATCTTGTGTGTGTTTTCTTTTCTTTTTTCTCTTTTCTATTTTCTGTTTTTTTTTTCTTTTTTTTTTCTGCTATTGAGTAGAGTTATTGTTTTAACGTGAACAAGCAAAAGTCTCTGTGGACCGGTGTCGGTTTGTCGGACCTTAGGTTGAGAATCGCTGGTCTAAGACACCAAACGGTATTTATGAATTTAATAGAGAGAGAAACTTAAGCTCTGAAAGTTTTATGATCTTTTAAAAAATATTTAGATTAATTTAGAATAACAAAGTTAAACGCGCAATGTTTGAAGAATTAACCTGCCTTTTGTCCTTAAATACTGGAAAGATTTGTATTAGTATAATAACATGAAAGTATCCAGCACTTGATGGATCTCAAAGTACGTAACAAGTGTAAGTGGAAAGCAATAATAGTTCAAGAGTAATTCATCATCTAACATATTTCATAGTCCCATTAACTGATGCTTTAATTCACCTGAGAGGGTAATTTATATGTTCATCATGCTTAAAGACTTTCACATCTATTTGTAAGAGCCTGGCTTTTAACTTAATTGGATGATGTTTATTGAAGGCACTTGAACCATGGTAAATTGAAGAGTTGAACTGTCCATTTAGGAGTTATAAATCTCTCCATGAATGGGCTAGGCTTACATGTTGAAGGAAGTGTAGTTAATAGGAGTGAATTAACTGTTTCTAATTTACGGGACAACTTTAAATATAACAAATGGGGTTTGCTGTTTATACCGAAATCATGTGTTGATTTAGTTTATTTTGAACTATTTTCTTTTTATAATTATAAAGAAGCGCTTATCTTGAGCGAACGTTAAGACAATATACGTGTTCTTTCCTTTTAAGCTGAAAATAAAGTATTAGCTTTTCAAATATACTCTTTATTACGTAATATTTCAACGCAGGATTTTTGAATACAACTTTGATATGAAGCTTTTCAACGCTGTGCAGTGAAAGTAATTCTCATTATTCGAAAAGAAAAATTTACAATTTAGGAATTTAAAGCCAGAACTATACCATAACTAAACTACACTATATGACCAAAAGTATTGGGACACTTTCAAAATTTCACATTTTTACGGATTTCTCGAGAAATAGACGACCAATTGCACTGTACTTTTTTTCGCATAAAAAGTATACTCTAGCTGTCATTTTCCAATAACAGTTATGTCTGGTATTCATATAAGGAACCAGCAACAAATTGAGGAAACAAAAAAAAAAAAAAGGTTTTTGACCATTTTTTATTGTAAATGGCTGACACAAGCCATAAATTTCGGAAATAAGTTTAAAATCTATCAAACATTTATTTTTATATTTTCGTGAAAGTATCTCTTATACCTACGGATATATAAGCATTTCTTTCAAAAACGCAATTTTTTTAAAGGTTTTTGGCTCATATCAAGCAAAGTTTTCGTCAGACGTTACTAAACTTTCAGAATATTTGTCAGCGTGTTAGAGAAACACAATAGTAAAATTTGAAGTGAAAACATTGAAAATTTATTGAAGTATGAACGGTTGAAGTAATTATTTTTCACTGCGCATGCGCGGTCTAATGAGCCGAATTTCTATAATTCTTGGATAGGCGACGTATGGTAAGGGGTCATTCGCAAACTGACAACACTTGCCTTCTATCGTTGCAGAGCGATTCATGACAAGAACAGTTTATTTGCGAACAATCCCTCGCGATTCATCGTCTAGCCAAGAATCATTAAAATTTGGCTCATTAGATCGCTGATAACTTTTTAGAATTTAAAGTTATCAAGGTGGAAATTTTTAGAAGATGTAGGATATATCTGGGCTTCCGATTATAAAGGTTATAAATTGCTATCTTTTGCGCATGCGCATTGAATTAATTGCTTTAAACGTTCATATTTCATTAAATTTTCAATATTTTAACTTCAAATTTTATTATTATGTTTCTCTAATATACTGTCAAATATTTTAAAAGTTTAGTAACGTTTGACGGAAAACTCTGCGTGTTTGAGCCGAAAACCTTCAAAACAAATTTGCATTTTTGAAAGAAATACTTATATCTCCATGGGTATAAGACATACTTTCACGAAAATATAAAAATAAATTCTAGATAAGTTTTCAACTTATTTTTGAATGTTATAGCTTATTCCCAGCTATTTACAATGAAAAATGATCAAAAACATTTTTTAATTTCCTCAATTTCGTGTTCGTCCCCTAAATGAAAAGTAGACTTAATTTTTGTTGGAAAATGGCGGCTGTAGTACATTTTTAATGTGAATAAGATTACAGAGCAATTAGCCTTTTATTTCTCGAGAAATCCGTAAAAATGTTAATTTTTGAAAGTGCCCCAATAGTTTGGTCATATAGTGTAATTCGGCGATGCTGTATTACATAATCCAACCTCACATTCTTCCCAAATGAATTATGCTGAAAGTGTTTCATATTACAAAGAAAAATTAAGCGAGTATTGTATTCTATGACTTCCGTTTTTACTTTCAAAATAATATTTAAAGTCAAAAATATTCAATAAAACAACTGATACTTCTCTTAATGCATAAACATGTATTTATTCCTGTATAACGATATAATCGTATAACTTTGTATATGTAACTTCAAATATTTTTTGTGCTATGCTGCAATACATTGTTCTTGTACTTCATTAAAGTTTGAGTATCAATAGAAAGATGTTGGTACAAAATCGTGTTGTACAAAATACATATGGCAAGATGTATTATGTAAATTGAAAAACAACGATTGTTACACCATACGACTTTTTATATTGCTGAATTTTTTTTCTTTATATTTTCGGTCATGACCTCATACACTAATTTCAAACTGTTTAGTGCAGTTAGCCTTTGTTTATTGTTTATTGCTTCATAGAAGCAACCGAAAAAGTTAGTTCGAAAACTTGTGAAAAAAACATTTGCTAAGACATAAAACTGTTCTTCAAATATTTAGTTTTGTTTTTCAGTAATGAACAATTAAAGTTGCTTTAAAAAATATACCACAATAAAGAATAATCGCATTCAGAAGAATTTCTTTTATTAATGCGGCTAGATAACGACATTTCAAATATAATTTTCTCAGTCGAAAGCTTAAAAACTAAAAAAGAAAAAAAAATCTTATTGAAATAGAATATCTTAATACAAAAATATTTATTTCAAAGTCATCTTAAATTATTACAAATGTAAGTAATAAAAAAGTCATCTATGACAAGATATCAAGAAAATAAAATACCGTATTAAACAAGAATTTCAGCTCAAGCTGTAATCCAAAGATAAATGTGGAGTAAAACGCATAGAAATTCATCAAAGAGGATTTCTTTTGAATATCTATCTCGAGTTTGAAATGACTCTTTACTTGCATGCATGTACCAATTTTATGGTCTAGATTTTTAATTCTCGTACAAAATCTGCTTTCACGGAGCTCACAAATTTTGAAAGAAGTGTTTTCTTTTTTGCATATGCAGGCGAAATTTCCACTCTGCTGAAAATGAAATTAAAGGAATCTTTATCCATCGAGATCATATTACAGATTCAAAAGAATTTTCTGAAAAGTTTTCCTTTTTTTCTTTTTTTTCAGTTATTGAGAAAGATACTTATTTGATATCTGAAGGAGATTGGTTAGTATAAATTTATATTTGCTCGTGTAACAAAATATTTAAAGGATAGTAAATGTTCGATTGAAAATATTTTTCAGCTGCATAATGTAAAAAGTAATCAGAACTGTAACTCTTTGTAATATAGGCACAGTTTCTCAGAAAAGCTAGCCATGATTTAACGTACAGAATATAATTGAGTAAAAACTAAATTTAGTTCTAAGTAACAGGTTATAAACCGAACTAATGGTAAGATTTATACTGTTTAATACATTAATATATAAATTAAAATGTTTTCTTAAAATAAATAATACCAGTAATTGGTACATTTCTAGTTACTAATTTACGTGTTATAGGGAAGATCTGGTACATTTAATACAGTATAGATATTTTGGCTTGTCTCATTCTTGTTATTAATGTCACGAACCAAAAAAAAAAAAAAACATGTAATACTGTTACTATTTTCCTTTCAAACAATTATTTCAAAACCTTTGTTGGCAAAATGTTTTTCATACATACCACAATCTTAATTGTTTTTCGAAATGTATCAGATTGACACATGGAGCAAGTCGATACACACCTACTGTTGTTACGCTGATGCAAAAAGAGACGAAAACTTTTTTAAGCTTTTAAGAAGCGTCTTATAAAATATTTGAAGTAATTTTCTGAATTAAAAGATACTTATATATTAGTTACAGCTAATACAATCATGAGTATGGACATATTCAAACATACGCTGTGTCCTTTTATTTAAGTAGAACTTGCTTCATTTGAGTCGTTTTGTTCATTTCTAAGCATTTCTGGAAAAAAAAACTTAAGAATTTTGGAGTCAGGACATATTATTAACTTGACCGAAATGCTATGTATCACCTTTAGTCAAACATTGATGTTATATGAACTCAAAAATGGAGGAAAAACAGCTGCGAATATCAGCATCTTCTCGTGGGTAAAATAATGCCACCTAGTCAAGGATTATACTAGCATCTCAGCACTAAGTTACCACCCCAGGACTAAAGCAGAACTACATGAAATGTACCAGACAGCTCGGTTAACACATCCAGAGACTGCAGTTTCGTTCTTACTAGAACTTTTCAGTTTGAAATATTGCATAACCAAGCTGGAGGCAGAAGGCACCTCATTTAAACGGAAAGCGCAAAAAAACTGGTAGATAAAGTAAATTTATCTTACCAGCGGGATTCCGCAAGGTACATGATGTGGTTCAACTCGTACTCTCAGCTTCAATGAGACGACATCTGTCTTCGTCTCAGTCATTCCCCATTCGAGGCTGATGAGTACAAACAAGGACGGAACAGCAGTCTCTGAATGATATAACCGGGCTGTCTGGCATGTTGTAAATAGCATTGTTTCACCTAATATGATACGATTACTTAAGAACTTTGTATGCCAGTTGAAAGAAAACTATAAAAGTTTACTTTGATGCATAATCAAAAATTTCTTCAGAATAACTCTGAAACAAAAAGAGACAGGTTCTCCAGCGTACGTAGGTCAAATCAGCCTAAGGCTGGTACCCGTCAATTAAAGCCTTTATTTATGAGACACTCAGAGAAAAGTTAAAATGAATAAAAAATAGAAAAAAAAGAAAAGAAAAGAAAATAGGTAGAAAAGAAAGAAACTATAATCCTTAATATAATCTCTTTACCGTTTCTGATCTGCAATGAAACGTGTGAAAAATTGCCGGACCTTAAATCGTAATGAGCTCGAATAAAAAGTTCCTGAGATACGGATTAGATTTGTCCCTTTCTCACGATGATATCTGAGAAAAGAAAAAATATGAGATTTATTTTATCTACCGATAATTTACGCTTGAGTAATTGTAGATCATTATATAAGTTCTTTTTTTTTTTGTTTTCAATGTGAGATTTATTTTTTTCTTGGGGTTCCTTGAAAAAAATCCTAGATATACAAAGTTTTAATTTATATCAAGAAGATTTTCATAGTTTCTGCTAAACGTACATGACAAATCAACAGGCTGAATTGACATTTTTTTAACTGTCACTTGCTTAAAAGTTTGAATAAAAATGAGTGTAAATAATATTTGATTTTGAAATAAAATGTGTATTTATGGAATTTCTTTTTGGAACATTTGCAAATACAGAAGTGTTAGTATTTATATGTTCCATGAAAATTTTCATAATCTTGAGAAAACTGCTTCAATTTAATATATTGACTACCATACATATATAAAGGCTTCGTACATCATCTCTGACCATTTAAAACCTTCGAATAAGATTTAGTAATATAAAAAACTTTAAACATTTTTCTTCTTTTTGGAGGCTAGGGAGAGTCATTGGAGGGCTGAAAATTTGAGTAGCCAATTGTTTTTATCGCACATCCCATTGACCCCCTCCCCCCCCCCCGCCTCACTGCTCCATTGGCTTTAACATAAATGCAAATTTTAATACAGTAGTTTATGCATATGAAAAGGCTGTTTTGATCAAAAAACCCTCTTCGGATGGTATGGATGATCAAAAAACCCCATTTAGAAGTGATTTTTGACCAAAAAACCCTCCAAAAAGGTATTTTTGATCAAAACCTCCAAAAGATATTTTTGATCAAAAACAAACCCTCTAAAAGGTATTTCTGGCTGCGTTAGTGACATTGAACTAGTTTTAAACACCAGAAAGATAACCATTTGTTATCATAGTGATTAGGGTGGAGTGAAAAAAATAAATTTTTGAATTTCGAAACGCCTGGGGTCTCAAAAGTAGCCGTTTTAGCATCAATAGATCACGCCTAAAATTTTACCCTCCTAGGTGCCTCCTAGGTTTCTAAGCTATTGTTGTTCATGTTGGGTGTTTGTTAAGTTGTTTTGAGGTACTTTACGAACATATAGGGGGGGGGGGGTATGTTATCTCATGATCATCTTTTGGTTCCGAAATCGCCCCAAAAATGTCCAAAAATGCAAAAAAAAAAATCGATTTTTTAAAAAATAATTTTTTAAAATTGAAAATATATAATTTCTAAATGTTTGAGGGAAAAAATTTTAACTCTTGGTAACATTAATATCGCATAAAAGTTTTTCTTCGATGCAGTAATTTCTTTAAACTTTCAAAAATCAGCAAAAAATAACCAAAAATCAGTCTGTATTTTTTTTTTTTTCAATCTACACGATCTTACGAAGCAAAAATAGGTTAAATGCACAAAATAAAAATATTTAAGCACGAAATCTAAAATTTTTTACAAGTTATATATTTAGTTTGTAATTTAGATAATTTATTTTAACATTCATTATAAAAGAAAAAAAAAAGTATTTTGGAAATGAAAACATAATGAATAAAAACATGAATATATGTTCGTAAAGTACCTCAAAACAACTTACAAACACCCAACATGATTAACAATAGCTTAGGCATGAAATTCTGATTTAGTGTTGAAATTGGCATTTTGAATCTATATAGATTCAAAATGCTAGACTATATAGTCTAGTTAGCTCAAGATGAAACCATCACATCTTTCTTCACCACAAACAGATTCTGAAGCCTCTGTTACACACCTGATGCAGTGTTCAGTCGCTTGGCTTCACATGGGTATTTCTGAATGTCCCAAATGGAAATTGCCTCCCCCAAATTAGTTTCCTCTTGAAGTAATTGCTTTAAAAAAGACTTAATCGTAGACGTGGTTACTTTTTTCGTTAGTGGGAGGTTCATATATTTCTATTTGCCAGTTTATGAGTTCAGTGCAATTTCGACAGTTGAAGTTTAACTTTGGAACTTTAAACTGTCTAACTGGTGTAGAAGACTGTTCACTTAGCTGGTCTCTTATTGACAAAATCCTGCGGTAGGCTAGAACTTGAATATGTCATCTTTAATCACATAATACTTTTATCACACAAAAATTGATAATAATATGTTCTCTGAATAAGCAAAAAAATGAATTACGATGAATTACATTGTTCACGATAGTTTTTAAGCTTTATGGCAAGTATCTAGAAAATGCGAGCATTCTATAGCAGTGATTCCCGACCTGTGAGGACTATGTTCGTATGTTTGTTGTTCTCATAAGACTATGCTCGAAACAAAGTTATGCGTAGTAATATTAAATTTGTTTACGAAATTATCAATATTTTTGCTTAATAACCTGCTTTAGTTATCCCAACTACCGAACTAGCTTCAGTCTCAAAATTTGACTGCTCCCTCGTGTTGACGGGATGGGGGGAGGGGCGTGTGCTCCCGTCAATGTGAAAGGGGGGGGGTGCGGAGCCTAAAATGTTGAAACCCCTGTTCTATAGACATGATGTGTAGTGCACAGATTGGTAACCAAGGCTTCAGAATCTGTTTGTGGAGAAGTAAGACTTGATGGTTTCATCTTAAGCAAACTAGAGTATAGATTCAATATGCTAAGTTCGACACTAAATCAGAATTTCATACCTAAGCTATTGTTATTCATGTTGGATGTTTGTTAAGTTGTTTTGAGGTACTTTACGAACATATATTCATGAATAATGAAGTACTCAATTTCTTGGAAAGTTAGATCATGCAATATTATGCTTTTATTTTTTAAATACTATTTTTGTTCATTTATAATGTTACAATAAATTTATCCAAATAAGAAATTAAATATATAACTTGTAAAAAAGTTTAGATTTTGTGTTTAAATATTTATATTTTGTGCATTTAACCTATTTTTGCTTCGTAAGATCGTGTAAATTGGAAGAAAAAAAACAGGTCGATTTTTGGTTCTTTTTGCTGATTTTTGAAAATTTAAAGAAATTACTTTATTTAAGTAAAACTTTTTTATGAAATAGTTATGTTAACAAGAGTTAACAATTAACCCCTCAATTATTTTTAAAATAATATATTTCCATTTTTATTCAAAAAATTTAAAAAAAATCGATTTCTTTGCATTTTTGGACATTTTTGGGGCAATTTTGGAACCTAAAGGTATATACCTACGAAGCTAAAATTTTAAGGGTTATCTATTGATGCTAAAAGGCAACTTTTGAGACCCCAGGCGTTTCGAGACTTGAAAATTTATTTTTTTCACTTCACCCTAATAGTGATTCTTCTAAATCGTTTATTTAGTTACAAAAAAAAAAAAAATAAATAAATAAATAAAAAAAATATCGGTGCTGAATATGTATAGTAACTTTAGGTTTTGTTTGCGGAGAATTTGCTAAACAGCAAGCAAAAAACAGTTTGAAATCATTTAGATTTAGATTACACAAGACTTATTGAAAACCAATTTAAAAAAAAATGAAGAGTCTGCAATTTTGATGAAATTTAAAGGTATGAAATACATGTTCCAACGATACATTAATTACATAAATAATTTCAAAGTTACTAAAAACTTTTACAAAGTATGTTCTCTGTTACATACAAGTATGCGACTGTCCGGTTTTGAAATGCAGAAACTGCTGTTTCGATTTTGTTATGGACTCATCAGTCTGAAACAGACAATATCTAAACTAGATGCAAATGTAATCTCATTGAAACTGAAAGTACCAAAAACACTGGTCGCTAATCTAAATTTAACACAACAGTGACCCCTCCGAGGTCTACCTATAGACCAGTGCTTTATTATTATGCTTTATTTCTTTAGATATGGTAGTCATAAGTCACGAGAAAACACATAAAATTGCTTCACCTCTCTAAGCTTTTGACAAAAAGATTAAAGACCTGTAACTGTTTGAGGACCACCGCCGGAATAATCGTACCTAACTCCGTCTGTTACTTAAAGAGATACAGCAGTCTCTCATCAAAGAGAAAATGTTCGATTGTTCCACCCCCGCAACAGAACTCTTGCCGAAAGCCAATGGGCCCTAATTTACAGATGGTTACATATGTGTACAAAATGTTGTTCGATCTCATGCGACAGTTTTGCTCTAGAAGCAAAAATGATATAAGGACATTGTTTGCAAACATAATGCTGACACTCTATATGCAAGCAAAGCCAGAAGCTTATGGATGTAAAACATGTAATAGATGTATTACACTAAACTTTACTTTTTAAGGAAGGTTTAAAGCAGTTGGTAAAAAATACGGTTGTAGAATTGCACTCGTCGCTACAATGGCACAGCGATCGATGAAAATTTGTCAAAAAAGGCCCGTTATTGCGACTGTAAGTGCTATGTCATTTCGACGCATATATTACAACTGCAAGCCACAAATTTCAACAACCGTTTTAAACCTTTCTTAAAAACTAAAATGTTGTATGAAGTCGTTTATATGTAAAAACTTCGTGACCTGTTTTGTATCAACCGATTTCTGATTTGTGCATGAAGCGCGTCAGCATTGTGTTTGCTACCATATCCTTCTATACTATTTTTGCTTCTTATAAACCCTTCTAACACTCCTTAAACGATTTCCCAAGAGTTAACACGCACCCTGTATGTCGTATTTGTCTAACGTATCTACATTTTGTGAAATGAACTAAACATTTGAATTATTTTTACCTGTTTTGCTTTTTAGCAGACTAGCATTAAGGACCCATAGGTATGATCTCGGAGGCGCCAGGTGTCTGCGAATCACCCTTTTGAGAAACTCAGAACTACAGCATACATATTTAATTCTGTTAAAGTAGTTTTGCAAAATATGATTATATAATGAGTTAAGTTTAGTATAAATAAACTCACAACTATAACTAGATATTCTCATTAGTGTGATTGCAGTGAATAGTTATTTGATGTCCCATTTTGTGTTTTTGTCCCATAAGCGAATGTAAATTTTTCACCCTTTGAAATGAGTGAAAAATTTACATTCGCCGCAAACTTTGGTAATTCAAATCATCATTTGAATTATCATGTTACAGCTGGATAACTTAGCATGTGGTACTATAGACTTATGCAATTTAACACCAAAATGTAGATAAAAAATCTATTTAAAAAAAATTTGAGCCAAAATGTAAAGGTTTAAAAGTCTCTTTTTCCTAAAAAAAGACCTAACGAGTTTTGATGACCGCTAAAAATCAATGTTCAGTATTAGAGAAGGAATATAAGGGCCATTCCACGGAAAACGGTAATTTTGTCCCGCTAGTGACGCTTCATATATTTCATAAAAAACAATTGAAAAGGATTATGAAGAAAATTTTCCTGCTTAAGAAATCACAAACGCATGTGTGACTCCTTAAGCAAAAACTTTGTTCAAAAAATTGTTTCTTTTTTATGAAATATAAGAACCGTCACGTGCAGGACAAAATGACCATTTTCAATGGAATGAGCATACGCATATTTGTTTTTAATGGTTTGAATAATTATTTTTAAACTAATGAGATATGTTTCCTTTACATTGGAACCATAACTTTCAAAATCCACAATTTGTTTCGTCATTGCTGTATTAATAGCGCAAAAATATTAGCTTAATCATAAGCAAGTTACCAGAGGTTGATTTTGGATGTCCCGCACGTGACGCATGTAAATAAATTTTATTTAAAAAAACAAAATTGTTAAAAAATATATAATCGTGTCAGGAGTATCTTTGTATCAAATGTAAAGATGAAAATAAAAATGCTTACACCTGTTTCATTAAAATATTAAGAAATATGACGAAATGTTAATGAAATTTAAGCGTATTTTTGTCCGGTAAGTAACGGTGGCCTATAAGTGGTTTTAAACATCTTTCATCTGCAATTTCGAAGCATAAATATTTGAAAAAAATTAAAAATGGTAGAGCACAGTCATCACAAAAATCCTACTGAATTCACCCTTAAATGTACGTCAATAGTTTATTGAGGGATTAAACTTAAAAGAATAAGCAGTAGAATACAGTTTTTTTTTAAAGCCACTGTTATACCCAGTACAGATGCATAAAGTTTTATCTCAGATTTTTGAAGTGTTTTATTTGATTGTAACAAATAAAACCACACTTTTTATCATTAGAATTTCTAATGCACTGCAACTATGTAAAAATTCAAAAGAAGAATGGGAAAATTTTATGAAGCATAATGCAGTAGAAAGTACTAAAAAAGCAATTGTTTTAGGCATAAAATTAATTTTGAAGTTAGAAGTTTCACTTTTAAGTCCCACCATCTATGTTCAATATAGAGCATTCAGGAACAAGGATCGGTCGCGAGCGTTCGAAAACACAGCTGTTCCACCTGGCTCTCCAAAGAAATTCCAGATACGTCATAACCACACCGGACTAAACACGCGGTGTAACCGGTAGATTGTTTCCGAACGCAGCTAAGGAAATCATTTTGTTTGAGTTTTTAGGGGCCGTGGTAGCCCGATCGGTAGAGTCTCGGATTCGGGGCCGGAGGGTCCTGAGTTCGAACCTCGATGGTCGCAGACCCACCGTCGTCATTAAAGGGGACTGGGCGACGTTAAATATGCTCGTGGTCTCAATGTCCTCCAAGTGAAACGATACCCCTGGGGGTGCTAGCACCAGGTAGCTATTAGCTCCTGGTCTATTTCTAAATTCTCGTTAACTGTTCGATCCGGTGATGGTGCTGCCATCTATCGGTATAAAAAAATAATGGAGGCAGGGCACTTAGTATGCAGTCCTCGACATAAATACAGTTGTAGTCAGCTGTGACTCGGAATCGAAATCGAAATTGAGTTTTTAATGGCATCGGGGCTTACCATTGGATAAGACAAAATATTACGTAAGCAGGTGTGGAAAAACAACGTTAACGGGAGTTTTTGGAGTAATAGAGGTGAAGCCACTTTGCTAGAATGAAGCATATACCTCAAGATAAAAGAAGAAAACAAGGCCGTCTTTCAAACTAAACGTGCAACGTATAATTTTTTTTCAAGCTTGTTTGAAAGAAATATTTTGAATTCTTAAGTTGGAAAACATAACTAGTCCTTTAAAAGTTTACATTGATGAGGTAAAAGACTATTTTTTTGCGCCTTTTAAGGATAATTTACTCACAGATATAATTAATCAAATTGTGTTGTGTTGGAAAGGTAATTATGAGAAATTGAACGTAAATACAGTGACTCAACTGAAAAGTTTTCTTTTGCAATGTGCATGTACTGAGTTTTCACCTCAACGATCAACAGTTTGCACTGGAAGTGATTAGTCATAGTCAATAATGTTTTCATTCTGGGACAATTGAAATGTGTCTGCACTAAAAACAATTTGCAAAGGACATTATGATGACTACATTACTCAAGGAATTATTGCAAGGTATGTTTTTATTTGAAGATTATTTTTTGCTTATTGTACTTTAGTTTTGAAGCATTGAAACATTAAAAAACTTTGAGTTGTAAAGGAAATGTAAATGCAAATATCATCTAAAATGAAAAAATATTGAAAAAACATTTTTAATTGCGTCAACACCTTGCTAACTTTTTTATATAAAATATTGTTCAGAAATATGATCATATGTATTTAAAATATGAACACTTTTTAATTACTTCTCTGTCAAATTAATGATTACAAAATTGGACACAACTGTTTTGTAAATAGTATATTTCTAGAAACGTTTCTGTTGGCTTTATTTTCATTTTCACTCCTTTTTTGTTAGAGCTAATTTTGTTAATAATGAACTAAATCTTTCTATAAGATTAACTATTTGACCAGACAGTATGCGAGGTTTTTAGAGATAATATTCGAAAATTTTTACAAATTTACGAAAACGGTTTTTAATTCCGTCCAATAATAATCTTGAGATCAATATTTTAAAATGTTCTCCATTATCTCAAAATATCCCAATAGCGTACATGGTAGTAGTGCAAGGTGTATACTATTTGACAAACATATTTAAATAAGTGATTTATTTCTACTACAAAACATAATTTAAATCTAAGGGAATTGCATAGCTGTTCTCACACTAAAAGTATTTGTATGGGATTATAAAATTTTTCAATATCAATATTTGAAATTAACTTTCAGTTTAAAAATAAGATAATGACTGATAAATAATTGGTTTAAAAGTTTCTGATTAATCTGAGTTTACTATTTAATTTCAATTTTGATCTATGTATCAAAATCGAACCAAGATACTACACCCTTGTTCAAATTAATTGAAACAAACTCGAAAAATCGACAGAACTAAGAAGAAATGGTATTATATATTAGTTTACATAAAATCAAAAGATTTTAATGCAAAATATAAGGTCTTGGACTTTTTACTAACATTTGGACACGATTCGGCGTAGAATCCACCAGTTTTTTTTACAATCATTTATGATGTTTTTGCTTTTGTGCCAAACATGAATTAGAGCAGTTTTTGACTTCTCCTTAGTTGAACAGTTCGTATGCAATAATGCGATTCTTGCCTGTATCCCAAAGACTTTCAATTGACTTGTTGTCAGGAAAGTTCATAGACCATTCCAATGTCTCAATTTGGTTCTCAGACATGAATTTCTTGACCATTTTGGAAGAATGGAAACGATCTAAATCCTGCTGGAAAATCCCAGTTCAGTTTGGGTATCGTTTTATCAACTCTTGTAAAACCTTTTTTTTTTTTCCAGAATGGTAATATATTGCTCAGAACGCATCATTCGTATCAACGCATCAAATTCAATTAAAAAGAGTTAAAATTTATGTTTTCGGAATTTTTTTAACTTTTTTCAATTAATTGCAGTCGTATTTTTACCAATTTCACTGTGTAAAGTTTGTGGTATTTTTACTAATTTCACTGTACAAAGTTTGTAGTATTTTTACTAATTTCATTGTACAAAGTTTTCGACTGCTTCTTTTACATATAAGCAATGCTTTTTCATATACAGGGTTTTTTTGAACTCTTGGGCAATTTTTTCAAGCGGTGGTAGTACACATTAGGACAAAAAATATAATGGCAAAAATAAGGGTCCCAAACATCTTCCGAAAGAGATACGTGCCATAAATGTTTACGGTTAAAAATTTCAAATGCTGATAAAAAAAACGGTCGATTCGTCTGCGGTTTTCGCTAAAATTATTCTTTTTATCTGTATTTTCTTGAAAATAAGTTTAACAAGTTGTAGTTAAAAAATGCCGATAAAGGGTGCTTTAGACTTTGGAGTAACGAACAACTATTTTTTACCGCTAATTACATTAGATTTTTTCTAATGCATGGAGTTAACTTAAATTTTCAGCTCAAAATCAGAATCATTGGGCGTGGTTAAGTTGCGCAAACTGAACTGTGTTCAGAAGTCGAAATACACTCTGTCTCAAAAAAAAAAAATTAACCGAGAAGGAAACGAGCCATCTTCACGAAACTTAAAATGGATGTGGCCTATGACAAAATAAGGAAATGATTACACATTCAGAACAAAAGATTATTTATTAGGAAGTTTTGATATAATAAAAGTTACAAAACCGTAAGTTGTATAGCCTCCTCTAGCAGCGACACAAGACAAAACACGGGGTGGTATGAAGTGAAATAGGTTACTTATGACCACTAGGAATACATTTGGATTCATCGTTGAAGATAACATTTCTCCTGTCTGTCACAACTCATCTAATCAAATGCAGCAAAAATCCAATCGACGAAAATCTAATACATCGTAATGGACGCCGCGCCGAGTTTGAGTACTAGTGTCTTTCAGTCGAGTCAGGATTACTTTACTTGATACCATCAGTTTCTTGGAAGGTGTTGAACGGTACTGGAACTAACGTTAGCGACCTTGTTGATACGGTATTGGCCGCGCTTATGATGTGCGATCTTCGCGATCATTTCTATTTCTAGAATGTCTTAATCGACCTCAATTTAGTGATTCATTTATTTTTACCCACACTAAGCTACTAGCATATTGCTCCGACCGAGGTGGCGGCAAATACGCGCGAACAACCAGCCTGCTTCTTCGAGACTCACTGTACTTCCCTTTGAAAAGTCCAACAGTTGTTCGTTTTCCTCTAAAAGATCGTTCTAGTCACAATAGCGTCTTTACAACTCGACAGTTTTGTTTAAAGTGCCCTTTGACACAAGCTATTCCACTTTCAATCGTACCTATTTGCGTATCTCGTATGCGTATAGCGCGCTTACCCTTTTTTCACTGGCGATGAAAGTTAAATCATCTGTTACCAAACTACATTCCTGCCGAGTTTGTAGGTTGCAGCTCAATTTATTCTTGATGCATACATTTTTTGTGACAAAGTGCATTTCAACTTTTGAAGACCGTTTAGTTTTTTGCTACTTAATCAAACTCAATGATTCTGATTTTGAGCTGAAAATTTAAGTCCACGCATTAGAAAACATTTAATGAGATTCAAAAAGAGAGGTAAAAAATAGTTGTTCCTTACTCTAAAGTCTAAAGCACCCTTTAACGGCATTTTTAAACTACATCTTTAAAATTTATCTTCAATAAAATACTGATAAAAATAATAATTTTAGCGAAAACGGCAAATGAATCGACCATTTTTTCCATTTTTCATGATCATTTGGAATTTTGGACCCTAAATTTTAATGGCGCCTATCTAATTCGGAAGACGTTTGGGATTCTTATTTTTGCCACTGTATTGTTTATCCAAATGTGTACTATCCCCCCTTAAAGTTTTGCTCAAGAGTTCAGAAACACCCTGTATTTGGATATTATTTTGAGGATATGTTATTGGCAAGATATATCTTTATATTTCTGTACGAGTTATGTACACTATTAGATTTTTTTAAACTGGCGCATGCTAAGTTGTTTTCTTCACAATGTAAGATAGGACCCAAGAAACATATATGATTTTACTTGGTATTCTTCATTCCTAAATGGAGAACATCACTATAAATAACCTGTGATTCATTTCAAATACATGACTGGGCCTAGTTTGATGAATACAACTTCGAAACTCAATTGCGCTGTAGCCATGAACTTTTTTAACCTGAATTAGCATATCCGCTGTCGATGCATTACATATTTGTGTCGTAAGAAGGAGGGATTTACGACAGAATTGTGCTAGATAAGCAAAATATAAGTATTTGTATCTGAAGTTTTTTTTAACTTGTATATCGCACCCCAGCATGGAGTATCAATATTTAAAAAAAAAAAACAGCAATGGAGAAAATGAAATTACAATAGGAGCAAACTGTTTACAATGTTTAACCGGTTTTGTTTACCGGTTGGTTACTACATTAAAGATGCACTTTTAAAGGTCGAAAATTTACTTTTTAATTATGAAATTTTAATGAAGTGTCACTACTGGTTAGATCGTTATTAGGCCACCGCGCGACAGTTATGTAAGCTAACTTTGACAGTTTTGTGACTTGAAATAACATCAAATTTAGATTTAAAATCAAAAGTTTGTATGTTTTCACCAAATTTTGAGTTATATCCCTTCCCTTGCCAAGTTGCAAAATTTTGACCGCTTAATTTTCAATGTGATAAGTGCGGAACTTTTTTTTTTTAGGAGTTGCACGAAAAAAATGCTATTCTCTGATTATGCATCAA
Organism: Uloborus diversus; assembly: GCF_026930045.1. NCBI lineage: Eukaryota > Metazoa > Arthropoda > Arachnida > Araneae > Uloboridae > Uloborus > Uloborus diversus. Next base: position 115,931,124 of record NC_072736.1, read on the forward strand.
AAAATTCACTGATTTCTGCTACAAGCTAAATTTATGTTTAAAATCATCTCCCTAGAGCATATACAATGTACAATACCTGTAAAGCCAAACATGTAAATAATATTACAAATGCGTAGGAAAATTTTGAGCTGATTTAAATTTTTTAATAAAATCATCAAAATGAAAATTACAAATTGACTACAACTTTGAATCGATAGATTAAAATAATTTCCTCAAATATTCATTGTTGCTGAGTTGTGATTTGCTACAGCCTTAGCAGAGAATTAATGAAGTTTTAAACGATATATTACTTTGTTATGTTCGATCGCATGCTATTTTTCTTGAAAAATATAATAAATAGGTGGATTTAGAGTTATCGAGTGAAGTGAAATCAATATTTATTAGAATTTTAATTTCATTTAGTATAATTGACATCCCAGTTCACCATTTACAAGTTAGCAGATTAGCGCGTCAGTATATAAAATTAGGGGAATTTCTTGCGTTAATTATCTTAGTAAGGATGAGCAAGTTTATTTCATAATTCTGAAAATGGTGATTAATTAAGTGCTCGCAGTATAAACTTCTCATTTGAGGACTGACTTCTTTAATTTTCTTATCAAAATATAAGTTGAAATTTCTCTCAAATGCCTTTACAAGTGATAAGTAATTACTTGTTTCGAAACTAAAGTTTCAATGACTATGCCATTGTAATCAACTTTAGTTTTGCAAAATAAGGTCAAGAACTGCTAATTAAGACAAAAACGTTTTTATCTTTAAAATAAAATATTTTTAGTAAAAGAATTAGTAATTCTTTTTCATTTGAGCCGTCATTTTTATTTTCGATAGCTTAAAATAAGCAAAGAGCAACTTAGCAGTTAATAAATTAACAACCTTCAAGAATTGTTTTAACTTCAGATGAAATTAAAATAATTACAAAACGTAGATATTATGTTTAAAATGACATTTCATCTTTTGCGTTGCTCAGAAAGATGTTTTAAAATTTATAACTTGTATATTTTATTCAAAATTTCGAATGACATGCAAAACAGTTGAAATTCAACGAAAACTTTTAGCGTCCCTGGTGGAATTGTTTCGTGCTGTTGTTTCGTATTTCATTCTAAAGAATCTTAAATTCATTTGCCTGGGCTAAATTCATAACTGCAGATGCAGGAAGTCTGTCTAAATTAATGAACTTGAGAATGTCAACCGTGCTCTTTCAGCATTTTCGAGGTTAAGATTGTGTTTTGCAGGAGTTTGGAGTTTGAAAGGCGCTTCTGCATACGACATGTTTGTTGGTTCGTGGAATATAGAATTGTGAATGCGCGGGAACAAAGTGAGCGAATGGATGTAATGATTTTTCGAACGTTTGACATGCATGTTTGTGGCGTTTTCTAGAAACAATGCGCATTCAGAATAAGAGAGAATGTATCTTGAGCAAATGTGTAGAATAATGTTGTACAATTTGTAATCACTACATCTGACCATTATATGAAGTTGAACTAGACAGGTGTTTCATTATTTTGTATTATTTTGCTTTATTTTTGTCATCTGACAATTTTTCTAAAAAATTTAAAAAAATCAAAAGTATTGTTTTCAAAATCAGATAGCCGAAACGTTTCGCACAGAAGTTTATGATGCTAAATTACAGCATCAATTTGTAAATTTGGCATGTATGTAGATACCTAGTCGGCAAACATTTCATTACTTTTGCAAGAAACAATAATCGTACTTAAGTTATGAAATTTTTGCAGAGCGTCTGATGGAACTTTATTTTTAACAATTTGAATTCACTAGTTATGAATTTTGTTCAACATTCAATTTAAAAAAAAAATAAGTAAACAAAACCTGAATTGTTAAACTTTCAAATAGTAGGAAAATACTTTGCTTGGAATGGAGTTCTTAAATACACTCCTGTTTGCGAAAATTTCAACACCAGTTGCAATGTTGAATGAAATTTAATACACAGTTGAGAGGTAATGGTACAAATAAATGATTACATTTTTAAACCAAACAAACAATAAAAAAAAGATAGACATTTGTATTTTGTGTGGCCACCAGGGTTGTGGAGTCGGAGTCGGACTGGTTTTGGGGTAAAGGATTCGGAGTCGTTAGAAAACATTCCGACTCCGATTCCGGGCTTCTTTTTTTCTTTCCTTTTCACTGACTCTGCTTGCATTTTTTAAAAGCTGACTACCAATTGGTTCGATTACATGTATAAAAAATACTGATGAGAAAATAACTGCCATTATGGCAATCAGCTAGCTTGAATGTTTACCGAACTTTCTGTAACCGTCCCTTAGTTTGCTTTCTTTTAACTTAACTAATAGCAACTGTCAGCAAACGGTTTTGTTGCCGAACATTTTCAAGTTCATTTAAAACCCCTCCTAACGGACACCCCTCAGCTGCGGACATCCCTCTTACGCGGAGAATTTTTAATTCCCCGATTCCAAGGCAAATAACATTATTAAACCCCTTTCCTGCGGATTCCCCTCTAGTAAGGACAAAAAACATTGTCTCGTTAGTGTCCGCATTAGAGAAGTTTTACTGTAATCACTTTTAAATATAAATAGAAATATAGTGTTTTGTTCGATCTCAGTTATAAAATAGTAAAAGAAACGTAACAAATTAGTAAGTCGAGGCCCGTAGCTAAGGTTGAAACGTTTAAGGGTGATCGGCAAATTCAGAGAAGTTCTGGCGCGAAAGCACGAATCCAAAAGATTCGATGAAACTATTTAATGTTTTTTTTCTTTATTAAGACTATTTCCATAAGCTTGGTTCTCACTAAAAAGTATGGAACAAAATAAGTGTTAATGATTTCTTGATTACAACACTGAATAATTGCAGTTAATCTTAAAATCTTCATATTAAGGTTAATTCTAAAGCAGTCAATAAAATTTAAATTAGAAATTTAGCGAAGAAGAAATATAGGTATAGTAAAAGCTATTCGTACAAATTTGTATACCGCCGCGTTTTGAGTAAAATTAACTCCTGACGTATATGTGCCCTATTTTCGTTGAAATTTTATTGATGAAATATAATTTAAAATATATTCGCAAAAATTTTCAGAATTAAAGTTTTATATTTTTTATAAACTCTGAAATTACCTTTGGGTGTCACCAGGGGCAAACCACGTCCTCTCAAGAACTTGGATTTAGAAAAAAAGCTTTTTTTTCTCTCAAGTTACAATTTTCAAAAATTGAAAGCACACGATTTGATTAATATCTATTTGTTAAACATTAAAGGGGGGCAAATTACAGATAATTCTTTTCAAATTTTTTAAAAGGATTTATAAGTCATCTCACTTTTTAACGCGTGACTAATGGAAAATTTGATTTTTAAATTGAATTTCTAACGTTGTGTGCGTCTTAGGTTTACAATATAAAACAAAATGCGAAATTTTTATAAAAAGGAATTAATATTTCAATCTCTGTTTAGAGGTTTCCCCCCTTCCCCTGAAGGCAGAGAGAGGGTTGAAAAAATACATTAAATTTTTTTTATAAAATCCGGAGTCGGAGTCGAGTGTTTCAAAATCAAGAAGTCGGGAGTCGGCCATTTTCCTTCCGACTCCGCAGCCCTGGTGGCCACCACGCGCCACAATACGAGCTGCTACACTACTCGGCATGAAGTGAAACAAAGTTTGAATATCTGCCTGCGGAAGAGTATTCCATACTGTTTTGTATGCACAACCAAAGTTCGTATGTAGAAGCAACAGGGCGAGGATCACGAGCGAGACTCTTCCCGACGAAATCCCACGCATTTTCAGCCGGTAACATATTCGGGGAATATGTACATATCGTATCATTGACGCTTTGTGCACAACGTCTTTTAAGGCAAAGATGCGTTAGAACCAATTTATATTACCTTTTAAGTACTTTCTCGAAGCAATTAGGACTCGAAAATAACGACTTTTGCAGTTCCGCGTTACTGCTTTTAGAATCCTTTTTATTGCTTTAAGTAAGACGGTTCGAGGTAAATGAGCAAAAGGTTAGCTGCAAATGCAGTTTCGTCATATGATAATAATGGGCCCTTCTTTTGCTTTATACTAACCAGGGAACCATACGACTAGTGTAATAATGAAAAAAAAGTGAAAAAAAAAAGATAGCACTCAAAAGATCATCTTGAGACCTGCCCATGTCCACCAGTTGGCCCCGTCCGCCCGAAGTCCACTAATCTGTCCACGACCTCATCAGGAGCGGGAGCAAAAAACCATTTTATTAGGGGGGTCATGCTAACCCCCCCCCCTGAAAGAACCAACGGTTTTGGTTGCGAAAAATTTTCTGAAACTGCTTGAGAGTCAATATGAAGTACCAAATCGCCCAGGAATGAGACATTTAATTAGGGATAAATAGGGCAACTTGATTTCATAAGAAATGAAACGAAGTAGTGATTCAAATAGTTACTTTCAAAAATAATTAATGAATCGAAAAGATACTGTAATCGTTACAATATATGCATAAAGTGTTTGAACGTAATGTGGACAGACACTGTTGACAAGGTTTAGGGGACCCTCCCCTTATATCCGCCACTGTACCTATTTGTTATTCGTCCACGTCCGCCAGTTATCGAGATGTAAGGGCTTACAATCTGCTGAACTTTTACAAAAGCGCCAAATTTAAAGATTTGGCGAGAAATTGGTTTAGCAATTTCACCACAACATCCATCTACTGTCGTCATTTTCTAACTGAAACTCGTTAAATTTGATACATTTCTTAACATTTTGGCACACTTTAAGACTTTATATTTCGGTAACAGCGACACGGTGGTAAATAGTATATGCGTCCAGAAACATTGTTTTTCAATGATGTTTTACTTACTACCTATTTTAGTAATTATATTTTTGTACTGTAGTTTGGTTTCTTGGTAAAGAGAAACCACACATCTTGACTTCATGATTAATTTAAGATTATTTGAAAACCTTCCATTGTTGGTGAATTCAATTTTGTGGAATATTTCACTGCGCCCAGAAATCTAAATAGTATATTTAACGAGTCTTTTGCAGTACTTTAAATTTTTCCGATTTTACTAAATCTGCTCAAATTTGCATTTGCTATTAGATTTACTGCCAATCTTCGCTTAGCAAGAGCCACAACCGAAGGAGGTTTTGAACCCCATCTATACGACTTTCGGTGAGGTGATTTTTGTGCAACGTTAGTGGTGAAGTGGAAAGAATGTATCCCCAAAATTGGTATTCTACTCCGTGGTCCCGGGCTCTGACCCGTAGTGGCCAGTATGTCGATTTTCGATGATAGCAAATCGTAAATGCCCATGTCGTATGATTATGCGGCATGTAAAAATCCCTTGGGTATTTTGTTGGTTATAAAACGTCTTCAGCAAAATTAAATACCTATTTCAGTTACGCATTGATAACAGCCGAGGTGGTTCAATCTAGTGGGGAAACTGGGTGTCAAATTATCATAATAATGGTATTTCATCGATAGGAGAATTCGTGAAAGAAGGGATGCCATATCGGGGCATTGCGCACTACATTTGCAAATAGTTTGATCCTTTAATGCGCAGCCACATTGCAAAGAAAAAAAAAAACAAGAAAACTTCCCATATTGATTGCGATTTTTTACATGAATTTCAGCAGCCTCCTTATACATAAATAAAGCCATATATACATAAACACTGCAAAATTCTTGTGGTTCACCACCTCAGCAGTGAAGGCTCAAGTTGCGTTTACATTTTTACTTTTGCAATAGTTTTTCTTCTCTATGATAGGAAGTAATGAACGGAGTTTATGGCCCATGCAAATGGTCTGTCCTATTTTATTCCTTTTAACTTTCGATTTTTTTATATTTTTAGTATTATAACTATAGTTGGGGCAAACCTCATTAAACAGCGTTATTAAGGCTTTGCAGATCCAAATCACAGATCGACGACACTGCCAGGTTAAGTTGCCCCACCTATAGGTGGCAATGATAAATCTCCATTTACTTCACTAACATTATATCGTGCATTTTGGTTTTGATACCTATAAGATTATATTCGTTTTCGAGGAAATAAAGATTTCTTTTGCTAAAATCAGGGTTGAGGTGCAGTGGTTTGCTCTGCCAATAACGGATGTCGGTAGATTTGCCAATAAAAGATTGTTTCCTCTTTCAACGCAAATAAAAATGACAAGGTCATGTACCTTGTTTTCATGTCCAAACTTCAATTCATCTTGAGGAAACAAGAATAGTGAAATATAGAATGAAATTATACTTACATTTGTTAATTTTCATGGTTTCAATAGCATCAGTAACAAGACCAGAAGATGTTACTACATTACAGGAATACAACGGTAAGCCAATTGACCAGTTGTGGATTAATCAGCAAAATAAAATTGCTCGATGTTGGTTTAACGGCTGCCGATTAGTTACTGTGAAAATTATTTTCAATACTACAATTTTTCATCAGTTTTGTCTTACAATCATGGTTTGTTAGAATTAGTAAATAGTTTGTTTATTTTTGTGAAGGATAATTTATATTTCTCCATATTTAGAATTTTTCTTAAAAATATTTCAAAATTGATTATGTATTAAAAATTACCAATAAGCGATATCTTGAGAGAAAAGACAACCACGCACTTCCATTCAAGATAGCTAAGGCCCCTATATATAGCTGCTCTAAAGATAGCCGTCTTCATTTGTGACGTCACACGATAAAACATTTTGTTTTAGAAAATCTGACAATTTAAAAAAAATAACTAAAAATTAAATGTAGTGAAAATAAACGTATTTTCTGGCTCCATGTTATTTTTTCCATATTCTGTCAATTTCAGTGACTATAAGTTTGTACTTTTGACTGAAGGAAATACCCCCATTATATATTTTGATTTTAAGTATTTGTAATGACACTAGCTGCAAAGCCCTCGATAATAACAGTTACGTCAAGTGACATGTGTTTAACAATCAGGCTTAAACAATAAAAATACTTAAATTCCCTGACAAAATAATGACCAAAACCCCAAAATCCCCATTACAGTTTGGACTTTGACCTTACCCATTTGAATAACAAAACTTCATAAATTTAGTTAACGCTACCATATAAATTTAATTAATACGGATAAATAAATCTGAAAGGTTCATCAGAAAAACGGTTGTTGTGGCAAAAGAGTATCAAAATATCTTATAGACGCTAGTTATAACAACAGTCCCAAAAAATTGCCAAAACAATCTGGACATTAGTCCCCCAAAAACTTCTTACTATGTGAGGACAACAGTAACCGAAAATGCCCAGGTACCTCCCAAGGATATACAATTAATGTAACAATCGCATTAAATATTCTTTAATTCATTTCTAAACAGCACAAATCAAATTATTTGAACCATTATTTTAAAAAACTTGCAGCATATTTGAATGAAATAACTTTTTCTTCTGATGGACGTAACAATGTCGTCAGATTTTAATGTGAAGGAATATAACTAGTTTAATTCACTGACTTAGGATTAATGCGTACATTAAATCGCGATCTTTCCAATAATCCTTCTTTGTTAGAATTGATAATTAACAGTAAGGGAGTTTAAAAAATACTTTAAAGGAACTTCGTGGAAACTTAGTTATGAGAAATGGTATGAGGAGACGCCTTTTACTTTTACTCTCTGGTGCCCCCTCCAGAAACTTTTTCTGTGTCCGCCGCTGAAGTAGTTCAGCTAAAGGTGACCAGTACTCCTAGGGTAGACCATTTCAAAAACCCAAATAAATTATATTTTCACCACAAAACCGCTGCACTGCATTGTAAAACATGTATCTGTATAGCGTTTGGCTGAACTCACGGTATCTTGATCGGTCGTCATTGTATGCAAGGTTTCGGTTTTGCGGATGAAAAGTTCTAAATTTCAGGTAAGAAAATATTTCAATACACACGTGTGTTTAATTTCATAGAACTTTGAGTTAAGATAAGTTTTCTTGAAGTTTACTTTGCGCTTTTTAACTTCATTCACTTTGAGAGCCAAGTCAGACAAAATTCTCCGAAAAATTAAATGTTTTGATAGGTTACATGAACCTTCCTCTCTGATTACAAATTTCATGATTACAAAATTTCTCTTTTGACTAAAACGTAATAATTTTGAATGAAAATCAAAGAAACATCTATTGTGTACTTTTTTTATTTGTATTAAATATTCATAACAGGTTTCGGAGCTTTAATCTGAAAACTCCGAGGAATTTCGAAACTCCGCCATTTGTTAAGCATCACGTGGCGGTGGCACCATCTAGTGACGAGAGTTGTATCCTGCAACGTTCGTTGAAATTGATGTTCAACTGGGTCTTTAGAGAAAAAAAATCAACATAATTGTAAGCTACAAGCCAGATCCGTTTAACTTACGGTAGTCTTTTAAATTTCTATTATAACAACGTGTCGAGATTTAAATTGTGTCTTTTTAATTACGTTATTTTTTTTAATCTTTTTGAACATAAGTTCAAAAAATAAATTTATCTAACAAAATAAAATACCGGGGATTTGTTTTAGTAACTCAAAATAACTATTTTAAAAAGCTAATTGTAGTTAAATTATTTTTAGCATATTTTTTACTTGTACGTTGCTGATTTTTATTTACAATATAAATTTCAAATCATCTCATTTTTAGTTTTTAGGGTCCCTCTCCGAATTCTAAAGTAATTGCCTTTTTGGATTATTTGTATAAAATCACTTATTTTTATTCGGCATCTTTTTGGCAAAACGTTCGTTAGGTTTGACCTCGCGTATTCTTTTTATCTCGAACAATTTAAAGGTTCAATAACTTTATTTCAAGTTTGATATAATTGAAGGAGTAAGAATCATGTTTTTCTCTGAAATAGATTTTATTTTATTTTTAGGCATGAACAAACCTAGGATATTTCTATTTTTTGTCGCTAACGTAAATCATGTAAAGTTTCATGACTCTAAGGTTTAAACTTTGGATTTTCATTTAAGACGGGGAAAAAAATCTTAATTCAAAAACTTAAAAATAAATAAAAAATATCGTTTCTTACCTTAAAGAGGTCATACAAGTAATTAAAACAGCAATATCTTTTTGTGCTGTCATTAGTTTTGCAAGATAGAAAAATGGCTATTTTTAATGACTTTATTATGTATTCCGTTTTCAGATACATTACTCTATTTTTTTTGCCTGTCGAACGTAAATCTGACTAAGCTGTAACGAGCCGTTAATGGCGGGAAGATAGTAACGACCAAATGTTCGTTACAATGTGTATTTTTTTTTTCAAATAAAAAACCCTAACTTGCTAAGATATTTCTATAATGAAAAGCTTTAGTACAGGATATTCTGATAATTATTAGAGACAAAAATAAATAAAATAATAGCATTAACGATTCCATATTTAGTTTTAGTTCCAAGATTTCAGCTATTTTATAAACGATTTACATGTTTATCTACAGATTCTAAAGCCAAAGAATTACTCAAAATGTAGACAGCTGCCTTAGAATTTCGTTTCTTCCAGTTAGTAATTACGGTAAATTTAGGAAGAGAAAAAACATTGCAGCGTGCAAAAACTCATGTTGCTTTTCAGTTTCAGAGTAAATTTTAACGTTAGAAACAATTAAAAAGTACAGTACAACCGCTGGATAGTTATATCCTGGGTTCGCTAGAGCGGAGATTCTCTTTTTTTTGCCATGGACTAACAAGAACATTTTAAATGTGACAAGAAAATTTAAAGATTACTGTGACAATTTTCATAAATGACAAGAAAAGAGAAAAACTTCAACAAAATTATGAATTATCATCTCTGAATGTATGTAAAACGTGTCAGATAGCACGTTATTTATTTTCCTGTTTAATTAGCTACGAATGCCAGTTTTCCTCACTTGATTTAAGTTGGCATTCCAAGTCACTTGGGAGTGGCATCCATGTTAATCGATTTTATTTCTGCACAACCCTCTTAAATTATATACGGTCCGCTTTTACGACAGAGACAACATCAAGTACACATCATTTGACCTTCCGGAATTCATTAAAATTTTGAAATCTTGAAATCAATTTTTTTTTCGATTGCGATATGAGCCATTTGTAGAAACAATAAACCCAACAAGTAGGGTCCTATCGCAATTTGTGACTGCAAGAACCTGAATTTCAATTCAAGATCACAAAATTCAAACTATTGTGGTTTTTTTTTTTTTTTTTTTTTTTTTTTTTTTTTGAGTAAATGCGTTTTGTAAACCTGGGCAAACAAAAAATAGGTAAAAAATGGGAGGATGATAAGTTTTTCTGCGGACTGCTGCCATTCAGCCGGATCACCAGCTGAGAATCACTGCGCATATATGCTTATGTTCATATAGATGCAATTACTTAAAATTAGAGAACAATAATATGAATTCGGATCCTAAACAGTGTTTGTATCCAAAATCACTTTTGCACTTTCTCAAGTTATAATATTGATGGACAAAGTTCTTTCAATTATTCTACTTGCAAAATCATTTTTTTATTACTGTAGCACATCATACTTTTATTTTAAAAATTAATCCCTTTATTACGGTATCGGCTAAATATTTTGTTTTTTATATTGCTATAAAAGTAATACAAAACAATGTAATTTAAAATATTTTGCATTTATTATTTTTGGTCGCATTAAACACGAAGTCCACAAAACTTACTGACCGAAATATTTCATATAATTAGAACTGCTAATAATACACTGGTGGACAAAACTAAGAGATGGAAGGCATTTTCACACATTTCTCGGAAAATATCACATCAAACCTGAACAGTTGGTTGCCATCAGTGGCGAATCCAGGGGGGCGGCTATGAGGCTGCAGCTTATTATTAACTTTTAATTTCGAGGTAGACCGGACAAAGCCGGGCAATGCAGCTAGCTTAAAATAAAGGAAGCAGAAATAAACGTGCTGCAGGATTCTTTTGCATTTTTCGTAACAATTAAAAAAAAAAAAAACTGAGTACACAAAACGGCATAAAAAATCTTCAAACACTATTCCTGTTGATTCGTATGTAAAATGACTTCATGAGTTCACGTATGACATGATTTTCCCCATCGCCTTACTTGTTTTGAACTTTTGACAGTTTTATAGCCATTAATTTATTTGGATAGCAAGGGAGCATTCCCTTAACCATTAACAGTCTTAAGGAGGGCTGGAGAAGTTAAAGAGAGTTAAGGTTCTATGCTCCAGTAAAATACTTTTTTAATCAACAGAGTATTTGTTTCCCTCTTTTCAGCCACATATACAAAGTTGTCGCATTGTAAAAAATAAATAAATAAATAAATTTAAAAAGATATAACTGAACAAATCTATCTTAAAAGCACTGCATATCGCGAGTGAGCTGCTTCGCAGTGCATTCATCTTCAGGGTACAAGCAAAAAGCATTCACTCGATAAAAATACATAGTTTTCAATATTTTATCGCATCATATTTTTATCTCAAAATTTAATCTACGCAAAAATCTGCATAATAATTAAGAAATATTGCATTTCATGCAACGAATGTCTCTTATAATACTATCAGTAAACCTGCTAAAAAATAATAATCTATTTTTTTTCCATTTTTACCCTGAAAACAAAATTGTCAAAGTTCAAGCTTGAATATAATTTTCACGTAAAAAAATATTTTTCATGACCATCATTATAAAATCTGAATTATTATTGCCACACATTACACAGGCTCAACCATTTTTAAGAAGTAGGGGAGACCGGGGCAAGATGACAAGCCGGGCAAGATGACGAATGCCTTAATTTTTCCGTTTCAAACAAGGTAACTACATCAACTGCATGCTACTGGTTCTCCTATCCGCTGTTCGTTCAGCAATAGTATAGAGACGTTGAAATCGCCATATTTGTGTTAGTTCTGAAGCTCTGATTGTTTACCGTTGCCACGATATAACTTTTATGCATGTGTAAATAAGCTCTGCTGCATATACATATAGGATATGTCGTGTCTCTTGAGTATTTATGAGTAATTTAGTTTAAATACTACCTATTACCATGAATAAATGTCAATTATTCGTCTTTTGTTATGGCAATGGAGAAGAATCCGTTCAAACACGCAGTCTGGGGCAAGATGACGGGCAGCAACGTGGGGCAAGATGACGAGCTTGCCTATTGCCCGTGTTTCGGAATTTATCAAACTAACTATGTTGTCTACTTTATTATGTTTCTGTAAACGCTGTCTGTTTGTCCACGCGACCTTACGCTTTTCCTCTGGGGCTAAAGGACGCATTGAATCAAGGTAGATATCGTTCGAAAGCGGGTGACCAGGGGCTATTTATAAACTAGTTGAACAAATGACTAGTTGAATGAATTAAATCAAGCAAAGAATCTGCTGCTCTGTTGATTATTGACAATCATAAATCTCATATAGCTTTGCAGGCTATTTTATATTGCAGTGAAAAAACATTATCATGGTTGGGCTGCCATTTCACACATCGCATCGTCTCTAGCTCCTGACGCGTCATTTTTCTGCCTATTAAAAACCTACTATAGCCAAGCATGTGACAATTTTATGGTCATTCACCGAGGACAAACCAACAGAGAAAAAAAATATTGGTGAGCTTTTGAGCACCGCTTACTTCAAAGCAGCTACAGTTGGAAATGCCGATAAAGGGTTTAAAGAATGAGGTATCGAGTCTCATAATTTTCTTGTTTTCTAGCGGACTATGAAAGCTGACGCTCAAACATTCTTACGAGCACACCCATCAAAGAAATGTCAGAACAAGGAGCAAAGCGGAAGAAAAAAAAAGAATTATTTAAAAAACATAAGCTCGTGAAGCTAAAAAGGGAGTAAAAAAAACTCAGACCAAGTTCCTGTAGGCCCAAGTCTATTACTGTGGGCATATTCATACCAAGCAATGCAGTTGCATCAAATTCAAACAATAGTGTTTAAGATGCCTTGCTTGGAAAGTGGAATTTTGAGACCCTCCTACAGAAGAATGGATCCAGAGCTGTAAAAGCCAAGAGTGGTGGCATGAGGAATGTTCCAATCTTGAAAATGATATTTTTATTTGTGTCTATTGTTAGCTGCACAACTTAACAATTGAACATTACGCTACAACGCATTACGCTTAATTTGATACTTAATAAGTTGTAAAAACACAGTTATCATTTGTAAAACTAGGTAACATATTCAAAACATAAAATATGTTCAACCTTTTTCAACGTTGTCATCTTTGCCCCTAGGTCAAAGTCATCTTGCTCCAGTACTGGGGCAAGATGACGATTTGTTAAGGTTATGAAAAAATAAAAATATCCTTCGGTATTTTTATTTTAAAAATTAAAGGGCAATATATTTAATACTACAAAGGATTACTCTAACAGCTCATGTAAAATTAATTTTACTATCCTTAAAAATAAATTAATAAACCACGAAAATTGTTAGCATAGTCATCTTCCCCCGGTCTCCCCTACCACAAGTGGTTTTCCATAGGGTTATACTCCATATACGCTGTATACTCTCAAACATCTTTTAGACATATAGCGTATACCCTCAAGCTTCAAAAATTTTCATATTATGACATACTATGTATATGATCACATACACTAATTGTTCATAATGGATTATTGGGAGTATACCCTCGGAAAAATTGATGGGAACATCACTGAGTACCACACAAGCTCATTTTCCAATGGCAGTAATTTTTTTGCTATAGGCTCCATCGAACGCGTGTGGGGAATATTTCGATGCATTGTAACCTATAGGTTTTCAGAACACGTACTATGTACGCAAGATTAGCATTGATTTTTGACCTCACACGCTACGTGCCAATAATAGCATTGCTACCAGTATTTGATTGTAAGAAATTATGAGTGCAATGTTTGGAACTCAAATGCTTACTGCGGAGCAAAAAATAGAAATAGAGTTGTTTTAGCGTGACAACTTTGTGATTAGTAAAAAGTTTTACAAATATTGAAATGGAATTATATTTTTTGATTGCGCCACGAACCTAAACATTCAAACGTAAATGAAAATTTATTCTTTTCTTTGTGATTTTTCAGTAAAAAAATGTTTCAAGCAATTTTTTTATGCCGGAAGGAAAAACGGAAAGTAATTTTTATGTTCACTAGGTACATTCGATTTAAAAAAAAAATCCTACAGACAAAAAAAAAAAAGGAATATTTTAAAGCGTTTTTCTGTAAAGTTAAAAAAAAGTGTGTAAACTTTTAAGGATTCGCTATGACGACGATATCCTGTTAGACAATCATGTTTAGAAAACACTTAATAATTCAGTTTTAGCATTCGTTAAAGGGGCGTGCAAAGAGAACGAAATTTTAATTTTTGAATCGATAAGAAACGGAACAATTGTAGTTATATTCAGTAAGTTACCGCCCTATAGCCAAGGCTAAGGCAGAAGTACAAGAAATACACTTACTGAATATACCTACCTTGCCTGAAATATTCGAGTTGAACCGAACCTTTGCTTCGGTCACTCGTCTGGTCAGTGCTAATTCTACACTAGCTACCAGTTTGTTTGGCACTCTTGGCTTCCTTTAGAGGTTTTCCACCTTTAGCTCAGTCACTCCTATGCCAGGCTGATGAGTGCTAATAAGCACGTAACTGCAGTCCTCGGCTGGAATTGACTGAGCTGGTGGTGTATTTCTTGAATTGCAGTTATGATTACTTAATTACCGAGAGGAAAAAAATATGAACTCAAATAGTTTCGACGTTTCTTTTTAACTTTTTCCCAACTTTTGCTCAGAAAGTTTTTTTTTCCTTTTTTTCTTCCTTTCTTTTGTCCTTTTGTTTTATTTTTCTCTTATATTTTTAGTGCTATACTTCAAAAACATCGCGAAACACACATATCAATACCTTCACATTCTTCATAGGAAAAGTAATTATTTAAAGGGGAGCGGGTAATTAGGGTGCAAAAAGTAGAGGGTATCATAAAATTGTGCAAATTTTCATTCTTTACTAGGAAGAACCTTTTTCAGATTTTTTGGTAAATTTTAAGAGCTATACAATGCGTCATAACTTTCATAGAGTGTATAATTCAATAGGTCTTTCTTATTTTTTTTTTGTTTTAAAGTAGAAAAACAAGCTTTATAGAGATTTTATTTTTCTATTTGTTTAAAAATGTCCCAGAATTCAATATTGATAATATGTAGCTACATCTTGATTTAAACCTTCCTATTTTACGAAGACCGTCGTCACAGCCAAAGTTCACTTAAACTCATCATTTGTATCATGGCTGTGTAAACAGTTCGACTTTATATCGTCTAAAAGACCATTCTTAACAGCTAGATTATGATTAGAAACTCCTGGTTTTGAAAGCGTAGCTAATATTTAAAAAACCTAGTTTCCATTGTTCCTTCTGTATCTGAAATTTCTTGTGTGTCTCAGAGCCTTGTGTGTACCAGAAATTCTTCCGAAGTTAGATAGATGTGTGATCATTAAAAAAAAATCGGTTTACCGTATGCTAAAAAATATTGTAAGTTGGACACTTGAGCGTGCAATGCACAAAAATCGAAAATTGTATGAATGGCACCTTATCCAAAATATATTTTTAAAAAATTCTAAATTAGAGGCTATGTAAATTCTATGGGTTCTAATATTATGTCGAGAAAAAACACAAAATGAAGCGCATAGAGTGAATTTCATGCGGTCAGATGTACGGTGTAAGCTCAAATCAGTTACACAGGCCAGAACTTTTCTTCCAGCACTTTTGTCGTACTAACTAAATCCTAAACGTTTTCTTAAATGAGCTCTGTATACTGCAGTGGATCCTTCATAACTGACAAAAATTAAATTTAAAAAAAAAACATTTTTGGGAAAATTCATGTTTTGTTACTTTATGTCCGAGAAATATGATCTGTAAGGAAAAAATAATCAATATCCAGTCAGAGCTGCATATTTTCGGTGCTTAAGCATTTATAAAGCCACAAAGTGGAAGTAAAAAAAAAAAAAAAACACAGAAGCGATGAAATTATAAATGTTTTCGAATTTTTTGGCTTGTTAGGCGTTTGGAATATATCATTCAAAGTAAGGTTTTTTTTAAGTGTTCCTAAGTCGCAACTTTAGCGCGTTATAGCGACTAGAAAAGAAAAAAAATGCTTTTTTTTTTTTTTTTTTTTTTTGTATTTTAGACACATTAAAGAAGGCAAGACATTGGAAAAACCTTTTTAGTTAGCTGATATCCCAAAACTTAAAAACTGGATGATGAAAAAGTTTGCCTGATGAAGCTTAACTCATAATAAAAAGGCCAAAGAAACATGTATAAAAACTGTTCCTTAAGTAATAAAAAAGACATAAGGTAAGCATGCTTTATTAGCAAATTGTATACATACAGTGAGAAAGCATGACTAGAGAAAAGTTTTTTTTTTTTTTCTTTCATGTACTTTTCCTCAAAAACTTATATTGATTTTTTTTTATCCGTCTAAGATTTCTGGTATATACTTGAAGTTTAATGTCCAGTGAAACTTTGCTTGTATGCAGCGTTAAAGTGATTTTAAGTATTTTAATAGTTTACCTTTTTTTTTTTAAACTACGGAAATTCTTTTAGTCCTTGGAGTAAGAAGTGGCTTTTTAATTTTTGAGAAATTAATTTTATCAATTTTATCTGTATTTTACTTTTTAGTACAAAATGCACATTTTTTATAAAGGAAATGTATAGGACCGATTTAAGAATAGGGGGGAACCACCTCTCTTCTTTCAGTCTATTTTCTCCTTTTTCTTTTTCATACTGTTGTTCTTGTTACTACTTTTTCCCCTGGCCGCTCCCTTTTTTATGTTTCTTCTTATTAATTTCAAAGTTTGTTTCTTTAATTTAAAGAGAATCTTTTTAAAAATGCGGGACAAAGTTTCACCAATGAAGTTTGTATTATGTGTTATAGATTACAACCCACACAATTTGTGTCGTATAGTGATTAAATTTCCTGCCCTAAATGCGAAATAAAAGAAATTTTCCTACATCTAACATTTTCTTCAGCCCAAATAAAGAGGTGTCCAAAGCTGTTAACATTTTTTTTTTCGCTTTGTGGATGAGGAATTGCTCACATATCTTGCAGAAAACTTGCTATAAGAGGAAATATTGAGACATTTTAAAGCTAATTTTTTTTTTTTTTTTGAAAATTTTTTAAAAAGTGTTTGTACTTTATACTTTTATCGCAGTTTTAGGTGCTTTGCGCATTATTTACATGTTACCTCGAACTTGTAAACTAAATTAAAGCATATATCAATTTAAGTAATTATATACTTTAATCTGAACCAAATGCCAAACATTTACAATATTTCTTCCCTATTACTTTTGCTTGGATAGAAAAAAAATGATTAAGAGTATGTTTCGGAAAAAAATAATTAGTTAACTGTTAAACAAAAATTCCTAAATAAAATTTTGCTGCTATAGACTTTTCAATTGAGATTTAAATTCACTATCACTATGTAATCTAACTTTTATGTTATGTTCACGTTCTTACATGCGCTGGATTTTAAAGTGCATAGGAATTACACAGTGCAAAAAAAAAAAAAAAAATCTTCAGATCTGAAATTTTCAAATTAATTTTCTCTACATTATGTGTGTTTAATCTAAATGTGAAGGTTGTTGGAATTTTAATTTTATTCTGTCGTAATGTATTAACTGTTTTATTTATTTAACCGTATGCAAATTTCCGTAGCTTAAGAAGGTATTTAAGCAGTCGACTGTATCCACGAGGGGGTGATTCTATGTGTTGATTTTGTCTGTTTAACATGTTTTGTAAATACTTTTATTTTACGTTAATTCTTGAGTATAAGAATAAATATATTTTAACTTAATATGATAGTTATCTCTCAGTCTCTAACTACACCAGGCAATGGCACTGCGTGCACAAACTCTGCTACTTATCGGAATATCGTTCTTCTCTATCAGGACGACTATATGAAGTTTAGACAATGTCACGATTTTTGTCATAATACAGCATTTTCAGCTGATTTAATGAAGCCATATCTGTTAATATTATCTGATACTTCTTATGTCTGTGGTCACAATCTTTGCTTCTTGTTCTCTAACCTGTCTATAACATTTT
Organism: Uloborus diversus; assembly: GCF_026930045.1. Classification (NCBI taxonomy): domain Eukaryota; kingdom Metazoa; phylum Arthropoda; class Arachnida; order Araneae; family Uloboridae; genus Uloborus; species Uloborus diversus. Next base: position 115,949,025 of record NC_072736.1, read on the forward strand.
TTTTTTTTGGCCCCAGCAAAATGTCAGCATGAATAATCACACTATCTATAACGATAACCTGTCTATTACGATATTTTTTTTTAGGTACCAACAGTATCGTTGTAGACAGGTTTTACCATACACAATAATGTCTATACTTATAAAGGTCATAATCCTGATCTAAAGCATGACATTTCTGTCTATTTATATTAAAATACATGTTTACTTGAAAGGATGTATAAAGCTTTTACCTCTAGAATCAAACGTATACATGACTCTGTTTTACGACTTCAAGGGACCGCAAAAAATTGTCCTTAAATAGAATGTTTCTAAAACTACAGTGGAGAATCTGGGACCGTGAAAAGTCGTCTTTAAATAGAGAGAAAGTCGTTAAATAGAGCGTCGGGGGTTAAACAAAGAGCCGTACGTTCTCATATATTTGACTTTCGTTTTGAAAAGAAGGAGCATTTATGAATCTAAAAAGCTTTTATGCATAATACAGAACATACAATTTCTTATCATTACGTTGTATGCTAGAAAATGATCAGTGTACTTTCTCTAATGCACAATTCTGAAATATAACTTAAAAATCTACTGAAAATTTCAATTTCCGAACTCTGTCTGCTAAAATACTAGGAAGTTCGTATCGTTATTGTAGAAAAACAAATTATTCTTTGATATAAAAAATTATCTCAAGCTATTATTCCAATTTTTTTTTTTTTTTTTCATTTATAAGTTGGATGTCAGAAGGCTGAAGGGAGATTTTTAGCGTTGATTTCATAGCATTACAATTTTTTTAATATATGTTTCTCATTCTTTTGTTTTTTTTTTTTTTTTTGATCCAAACGTTCTTTTATACACATTTTTTTCTTCAGTTCAAGATACATTCTTTGCACAATTTACTACATGTCATACCTATGAATTTTTTCTTTTTTAAGCATCTAATAGTCTACTTCTTAATTTCATATACTTACTTTTAGCCGCAAAAACTGAAAAAAAAAAGCTAAATTATTTCAAATTTTTGTAAGAATAAAAAACCGTTTAGCAACTTAAAAAATAATTTAAAAACTTAAAAATGAGTATTGTTGTGTTTTTCATTTTAAACTTCCGCTTGCCCAACTGACTTTTAAAAAAGGTATTTTCAAATATATAAAATGAAAAGAATCCTTTAATTGTACCTTTAATATTACTGTTTGGAAAAATAATTTTAAGAGAGGGAACTGAATGGCCTTAAATCCTATTACTTTTAAACATAAAAATCTCTTCAACTAATGCTTTAAAGTTATTCGTACCCTTTACTTTAAATATCTACGAAATAAAAGAAGTTATCTTCTCTATTTCGTTAAAAATCCCTGTAATCAACTGTTCAGCGTCCCTATTTTATCTTCTACCTATAATAATTTTTTCTTACATTCGTTTTTCTTTTTGTTTTCAGTAGCAGCTATTGATTAAACAAAGCGGCAGCCTAGCATCTAGATCAAGAGTATTTTCTTAATCCTCTTAAAACGCTACGCAATAAATCTGTTCCCTTCCTTAGCAAAATAATGTAGACAATTTTGAGTTGAATTCACTAAATTCGATTCATCAATATTCGGGCTAAAAAGGGACTAGGTAAAAATTATCAGTTTTTAAACGTTGAGTAATAAAATGCTCTTTTTATTTTAAAGTTTGCCAACTTAATAACTGCTACAGTTAAGAATATAAATAATAAAACATGTAACTGTTTTTACTAGTTTACGATTAGTGAATACACGGAGGCATTATTGATTTGCCATTCGTAAACTTCCTGATATTTTAATTGTAGTTTAGGACTTATGAAAATAGTTCATTGTCTGTTTAAATTTTAAAATATATATATATTCAGCGTCTAATAGTTTAGATGGATGTATTTTACAAGCTTAGTAAAGCATGCTGCTTTCATTTTTTTTACTTTTTAGTTGGCTGAATAATGGTTCTCTATACAACGTATATCATTTCAAAAGAATGGCGTAGTTGGTCAGCTTTGGCCGTGTTTGCCCAATGGCTCTATTCGAGATTCAGAAAATTGACTGCTTCATTATCGTAGGATTAATCAGTGCGTAAGAAATCCCTTGAGCACTCGTATACGCTTGGCAAAACTTAATTCCTAGTGCAATTTCACATCAAAGAAGTTTTTTGCCTCCGTCTGGTGGGGAATCAGGGAATAACAATTTTGTGGTAATGGCTATTGGACAATCGATGTGCCCCATGAAACAATGAATGCCAGCTCTTGGGGGCTGCAATAAGTCTACAAATGGTGAGAATTTAATACGCAACCCAATTATAAAACAAACAAACTACATATCTCATTCCATTTTGTTTTATTGGCCATAGTGAGCTTTTTTAGCTCATAATACTCGGTTTTGGAGTACAGACGTCCCTTGCAAAAACGGTACTTATACAATACGGTTTCGATATTACACAGTACCAAATTTGTGATTATTATTATTACACGGTTTCGATATTACACGGTAAGAAACTTGAATTTAACACTTCATGGATTTGATATAACCCGAAAGTTATGTTTAAAAAAGATGAAATGTAATTTTTGTTTAATACATTTTGTTAATGTTTGATAATAACTCTAATAAATTTTTACTTCGTTATTATGAAACTTGAATTCGATATAACACGGTGCACGTCCCTTGATTTACATCGTGTCTAAGTTTCGTATAACACGGTTTCGATACAACACAATACATATTGGCATGATTTTACTATGTACATGATTAATTAGTGCACGAAATAAGTTAAAAAGTTATTTAAAAAAATCTCGTATTACACGGTTTCAGTACTACTCGGAACGACTTCACCGTGTTATACGAGGGACGTTCGTAATTCAAGTTCGATACACGATGCCAGTGAGACTAGGTTCTAAAGCACAGTATACCGTGCATTTGCTCGTTATATTTTTGGACACAAAATTCCTGTGATTGGTTCTTAAGCGCTTATCAACGGCACAATAGACATGAGAAGCTTCTCCTCTCACATGCAGTCTGGGGTCCAAATTATGAAGATGGCAAAGTTTAGTGACACAGTCGCTTGGTGGTAAAATTATTATAGTAACTGTGTTTTTTTAGACAGCGGTGGTTGCACCTAAGTACTCCTCTGCAGATTAGCATAATTCTCGTAGCGCTAACATAGGGCGAATGCTGATAAGGCAATGAGAGCCTTAAGATTAATTAAATAATCTATTTTTTCTTGTTTTTCTATGAATTTTTTAATGTCTCGATAACTTTTCGGACATCTCTTATTAAGTCTTTTTTTTTCCTTTGATGGTTAACTTGGATTATTGAAAGCACACTATGTTGCGATATATTCTAGCTAAAAAATTTAAAAAAAGCCTTTTTTTTCTTGAAATTTTTGTTTCATCTTTCGTGTGGTTACAGTTGTACTTTTATCTTTATAGTAAATAAAAGTAAGGTTTCAAAGAAATTCTGGAAAGAAGTTTGTGGCTGACGTGCGTCCAAGAGACCCCATAGCAGCTACAGCCTTGAAATTTTGTTCAAAATTACTTCGAGGCTCAGGGGTAAGCACCTGGGGTTTGTTTTTTTAAAATTCAAATTAAATTTTTTGTAATTAATTTTTTAAGCTCAAATTTCACGCAAATTGCCTATTATTGCCTATTAAAGGGGTGAAAAATTACTTGCATATATTAATATTATATATCGTTGGAAGGGGTAGAATTTTCCGCGGACTACGCAATTTTGTTCAATACTCTAACTTAAATACGGCGGGAGTTATTTGGGTTTTTTAGCTTGAACATTTTTAGGATTAGCTAAAATTTAGGCACAACTTTCTTCATTACATCTGTCAGTAAAAAGCGAAGGGTTTGACCTACAGTTTTCTTTTTTACACCACTGAAAAGAGCGGATTTTTTTACTCCAGATCTAACTCGACCTATGGTCGAAAAATTAAGATTCTATCTCAAAAAAAAAAAAAAAAAAAAAACAAGTGGTTAAAAAGAAAGTTTGAATAATTTCACATTTATTAAAATTATTGATGTTTTACTTGGCGCTGCCATAGTTACGTCTTTTCGATTCGCATGTTTCTTCTTTCCTTTATTCACAAACTTTAAGGGTTTCGATTTTAACAGAACTAAGATTTTAACAGAAAATCTTAGGCTCAACTCAGTTCAAACCCCGAGCTAAAGAGCGTAATATATTACTGGGACCATGAATATACAAAACTGCATTTTTGCAATGCTCAGGTGCCCCTTAGTCCTTACGGCTCTGCAAGTTGGTACAAGTTATTTTGAAACCCAGGGTGCTTTTTGATCCAAAGAGAATTCATAATGCGTTTTTAATCTGTTTATTTCTAACTGACGATTTGAATCTTTGCGAATTAAATAAGATTGCGAAGCAATATTCGGGGGTTAGTGAGTGTTAGCGAGCAGGGGGCAGAGCCCCCTAGTAATTAAGAAAAAAAAAAAAAAAAGATTTTTTCCAAAATGTTACTTTTCTGCTCTGATGCACTGAAGGAGTAACCGATTGGTAAAGGTTATTTTAAACTCTTTATGAGTTACACATATAAAACCCTTGATTTTCGACTATACACAACTACATGGGGAACTAACGAAGCAAAAAAAAACGACAAATTTACGGTAACTGTGAACAATGAGAAAATAATCCAAAATGTAGGAAATTATTTGCACGACTTTCGCGACAACTACTCTTGTACCTTGTCAATTATGAAATGCTTAAAAAAATTGGAAAATACCCCCCCCCCCCCCCTAGTTAATAAAATAAAGTCAAAAATAAAGTCAAAATAGAGAATACAGTCAAAATATGACCTCAGAAAAGAACTGAAGTACAAATAAGCCTTAATGTTCGCCATTGCGGTATCAATGTACTGTTCTTTGCCCCATCGTAATTTTAGAATTTGCCTTTGAATACGCTAGGGGAAGCTGCTGTACCCACGGACGGTACGGTTGTACCTACGGAAGTTGGTCCGGAAATTCCGGGTATCGTCGAGAGAGATCCTAATTAGGGTTCAACGTGTGTGCCACAGCCCTCTCTAGCACCTCAGGAAGTTTCAACGCCATCAAACGAACATTTAAGATTCTATCACATTTTTTTTTCGGTTTTAGAAGGATCTAAGTTAAAAAAAAAAAACATAAGCAATTTCTTTTTTTTTCCCTTCCGCTGTGGATTGTATTAATCATTTTTGTTGTAGGTATCATGTTTCCCTATAGTTTGAAGGGGTTTTTTTTCTGATTTTTAACCCTTTCAGTGGCGGTGGTCGCGCTGTGAAACCACCAATTTATAAATTTTTTTCTCTTTTTTTTCCGAATGTTTTGAATCAAGATCGCTTGAGTCCTCTTCTTTTGAGTTCAATGAACAAAATGAGATGGCAGAATAACAAAAAAATATTTTTTTCGTAGACTCAATTTCTTGTCCAAATCATCAAATTTTCAATTTTTCGTTTACCCCAAAATTGGAATTATGTTTCAGATTGTAAAATTTTTAATTAGCGCTGAAAGAGTGAATCATTTTTCTTGATTTTACCTGAGGTACTAAATCATATTGTTCTAAATGATTCAAATTCATTTTTACATATGTAAACATGTTTTTGTCCTTCCCCAGATGGGGGGTGTGAACTAATGGGGACACCACCCCCAGCGAAAAAAGTTACCAAAAAATTTTTTTTTAACTGAAAAATCTATGTCTAGATGATCAAATAAACCTACTTGTGGTGTTTTTTCTTCATATTTCTCAAAAATTAATGATGCGTCCCTGAAAGGGTTAATGTTGTGAAACTGTGGTTGTGTCGATGTGACAGGCTTGCAAAACCAAAATGGCGCACCTTTGTATCCAAAGACACATAACCATCATGTGTACCTACGGACGGCAATTTTTCGTCTCCTTGGGTCATATCTAAATCTTCTTACAATTTAAAGTACCGCAAAATGGTGCCTTGTCATCAACGTCCGAAACTTGCTTTCAACAATGATGATGAGTTTTAAGTAGGGCTTGAGGATATAGTGTTGAAGTAACCCCCACCAGTTGTAGGATCTACAGATCGTCAATCCCACCTGCTTTCATTTGAAGTCGACTGTTCTAGGTTTTTGTTGGTTTAATCTAAACTGAGTTTTTTGTAATGGGTTAATTTTGTTAAAGGTTTCAATTTGCATATAAATTGAAGTTTTATGTAGGTACATAGAGAGCCATACTATTATGAATCTAGTTATTTTTTGTTTAAAAACATATTAATTATTCATAGCATCATTAACTCTCTTAATAGTAATAACTTTTTAAAGAGTTCACTGATGTTAAAAATTAAGGAAAACTAAAAAAAGGGGAAAAAAATCTTCGAATATTACAGAAGTTTAATTTCTGTTGGATATTTTGTTTAATGTTATTTTCAATGGATGTTTAAAGTATTTCAATATAAAATGACTCTTGAAAATGAATGGAGTATAATTGAGTTCCTCAGAACTATTTATATAGATATTTTTTATAAGTCCATGGGTACAAAGGCACCTGTCCGCGGAGTGAACGGGTACCCACGGACAAAAAAGATGTTTTTTTTTTTTTTAATTGAAGTTGGTAGCTTTGAGATTTTCACCTGACAAAAATTGCCAAATTAGATCATAAGTTGTAGATTCTACCAGAAAATTTTAATGATCGATTATCCATTCCTAGAGACCAGCAAAAATTGAAAAGTAAATTGTGTCCACGGGTACAGCAGCTTTCCCTACGTATTACTAAAATTTTCTTTTCTTAAGCAAAGTAACTAAATTCAAATAATTGAACTGAATATTATTTAGGAAACGTAAATTACTTTGAAATGGATTTCACTTTAGTTTATTGCATTGAAAAAAAAAAGCCGCTTTCTACAAAATATTTTTTGCTAAATTTAAGCTAGCAGAATTTCACGCAAAAACATGTATAAACATTAAACAAATTGATTCTTGGTTTGTAGGCGGATGAAGTATCAAAGAGAATTAATAATTTGCGAATTTTAGGAGTTAAAAGGCTCTACTTTTAGTACTTTAATGATTAAAATTTTAAGAAAGAGGAAATGGTAAGGGAAAGTGCAACTCAAAATTGTCCATACTGTTTTTTTTTTTATATATAAACCTTAATATATTACTTCCTTTGATAAAAATTGAACGGTTATTAGTGTAATAGCATTTTTGTGAAACGGAGATATTTATTTTAAGTTTTTTTTTTAAAGTAAAATACTTCAAAAATAATTTGATTTTAACTACACTCTCAGAAATGGACTTTCAAATTCGACGAAATTTTTTCGTTTTTGACGAAATTGCTTCCAGGGATATGCCCCGTGCAAATATTTCATCAAACTACTTTCGTCTCTGGTTTGAAGATGCGAATTTCGTCAAATGTAACGAAATATTTGTTCATTCTATTTTCGTCCAATTGACAGTCACTTTCGTAGTATTGAGAGCATTAATTTCAACAAATTAATTTCGTCATATTTGAGCATGTAAATTTCGTAATTTTTTGAGTTTGTTCATTTCTTTCTTTCTTTTTTCTCCAAGAATACAGACAAACCTCTTTAATTCGAACACGCTTAAAACGAACTACTGCTAAAACGGACTTTTTTGCAATCCCTGTCCTATTGTTTAATGTTTTTCGGATAAGGCAAATTCGGTTTCGAATAATCGGTTTTAATGTTCTTTAAAAGTTCGTTTTAACGAGTTTCGACAGTATTTTATAAGATTTTTGTGTGATCAAATCTTTTTTCAGAATCTTACCACCATATTTTCCCAGTTTAATGCGTATAGCCATTAGGGTGGGCCGAAATAAGCCGAATTTTTTTTTTCGAAATCAATTTTTGGCTAGAGCGCAAAAGTTGCATAGTGAGCTAGTTAGCACTCACAAAAAATTTTTTGGATATTAAAAAATATCTAGCCGGCGCTATTTGACACTGAAAAACAAAGAGAAAAATGAATTTTTGTCGAATTTTTTAAAAAAAAACGCAATTCCAAATATTTTGCTGGAATGCACCGAAAATGTTATATAATGAGCCAGTTCGAGCCCATAAAATGTTTCATTGATTTTAATGAGCATTTAACCGCTCCTTTCCGACATCAAAAATTGGAAAAAAATGAAAAAATATTGAATTTCTTTAAAAACCAATGTGAAAAGTATTTTTCAAAATTAAATCTGAGACTAATTAATTAAATAGCGCCATTAATCATATTAATTATTATCACGCAATAGTATCATACATTTTCGAGAACTACATATATGGATAAAAAAATTTTTAAAAAGAAATCTTCAAATTTGATTTATAATACCTCATGCATAATGAATATTATTTTTTGGAATAATTTTGTCCCTTGTTATCAAATGATGGAAGTTCTTTCCTAGCTTGAAGTTTAGCACGAATGTATCCATCTCGTGCAGTTTCACCACGAACTTTTATTGCAGCTTCGGTTATTAGTTTCACACAACGTTTCACAGCTTGCGTGTGACATTGAAATTTCTTGAAAGTAAACTCTGTAGAATGTTCTTTGAACATTTCTTTCCATTGTTGGTCTTTTAGATGCATTGTAAGAGGTGGCTCTGTTACAACACAGTTTGCCCAATCAACTAAATCAACATAATCAACGGCTTCAAAATTGAGTTTAGGACGCTCAAAAAATCGTACACCATCCGAGTTCTTCGTCTTCTTATTTCTAGAGTTCAGAATGCGCCTAACAGCTAATTCGCGAATGTATTTTCTTGAGTCAAACAACATTGTCAACAGTAGCTGTTCAGGATGAGCAAAATATGCATTACTTGAGAGAACTTTGAAAATTATCTCCTTAACGTTGTCTGAAAACTGCCTTGCAAAAGAAATCATTTTCCAAAAATGTTGGGCGCGGTACTGGCAGTTCTGTTTTATTTTTTATTTCAAACCACATTGGAGCATAAACTAAAATTACATACTTTACAAGCATTGTAAGGTTTTCTGATGGAGTTGGAGTGTCTATATACAAGCGTAACAAACGGTTTGTAGTTGTCAGCCATCGCGCATGACTGACTGAGTTTGCCTGGGCTACTGTGAGTCACGCTTGAAGGACAACTACCATCTTTTACGGCAAGACAGATTCTATACAAATATTGTTGTTCAGTACTTAAATTTTTTATATCGTCCATGTCCGAAACCAGAAGATTGCAGTCAATTTTATCAAATTTGACCACCGGATTTTTTTCACAATCTCTAAGAAGTTGTTCGATAGCTCCAGAATATGAATGTGGGCCACTTTGTGCAACCGTCCGATTCCAGTATAAGATGCCTCAGTGGCAACTCATTGTGGACATTGGACACAAGAAAGGACCCCTTTAATTGCTTAATTCCCAGCTGTGGAGGTGTAGAATTACAGCATTTCTTGTCGGAAGGTTTTGTCTCTTAAGTGGGTCATAAAGTCGAGAGGAAGAAATGGCTTGAGAAAAAGAAGAATACTTGCGTTCAATTCATTAATCAGTTTAAAAGACTTCAGAGGATTCACATTTTTTTAATACTCAAGGGCTCTATTTGTCAAATGTATATAAAATAGTTATAAAATAATCTTAGGAATAATAGAAGTAGTTGAGCGCCGTTTATTATCCAGGTGAAACAATTGGAACCGAAGATTAAAAAATTAGCATCTTATGTAACTATTTTTAATTGAGTGTGCATTTTTTAAAATTGGCGTACAAATGTCGCATAAAATTGATTGAATTTTCACTGTTTTTCTAAGTAACGTATTGCGTAACATTTCGGTACTTACTTATTTCGAAACTACTTTTTTTTTTTCATTTTTCCAATGTTTCAGTCTTAAAGGAGCGTAGCTAAATATTCTACGAAATGTATAAAAGTCTTTGATGATTTCAACTAATTCACTGACAGATACTTCTAATTTTTGCTGAAACTAGCTTCAAACTTTTTTTTTCAACCCTCCCCCCTTGTTTTTTGAAAAAGTGCCTCTTTGCCCCTTTTTTTCAGTTTTTCAAGGTCAAATAGCGCCGGCTAAATACTACACAAATTTAGCGAAATTTTTTATGGATAATAAGGGGCCCGTATAGCAACTTTTCCGCACTATCCAAAAACAGATTTCCAAAAAAAGTTTTTTCGGCCCACCCTAATAGCCATCCTCACAGGCTCGTCACGGGGAGTCATTCATAGGAATCGACCTTTTAAAAATTTGGCACAAAGGTCCTTTGATGCTCAGGAATTCACACAGTGTAATTTTCATCACTCTATGGGGGGGGTGGGGCAACCCTCATAGGGGTTCTCCTTATAAAAACCAAGGTTTTGCCGGATCGGGTTTCTAAATTTAGCACAATGGTCGTTTGATGCTCGGGAATTCGCATAGGGTAATTTTCGTCTCTATGACGGTTCTCCTTATAAACCACCTTATATATATAGGCCACTGAAAATAGTCTTTAGAACACAAATGTAGTTGTTTACAGCTATATACACCACTGCAACTAGCACTTTCTCTTGCCCCAAGATAGAGGAGAGGTTCACCTACCATTTGTACAAATTACCTCCAAATGTTTAATTTTGCCACTGACATCCGTATTCTTTAAACTGCCTCAAATTTTAAAGAAAAAGTGCAATAAAATGGGCAGCTTAAGTTAGTATATCTTTGTTCGAACATTAGATATAGAAAATGAAATTAGATAATCTTGAGAAAAAGCTTAACTTTTTTCTTTTTTCTGTCGATTATTTGTTTTTATTAACATTGCTTCTATGTAGAATGCTTTTTTGGCAAAAATCATGTTTAATACAGGAACTTTATTATTGCATGAATTACATACTTCATAGTTTAGAAATAATTGTGTGCCAAAATTTAGAAGAATATTTGAAAATATAAATCGTGAAAAAGGCAGATATGCACTAAATCTTTTGGTAAAATTAATAGTATAATTTTTGCTAAATAATTATAAAATATACCTTTGCTTTCTACCCCTAAGTTTTAATTATTATTTCCAAACATGTGTAACATGAAATCAATGTACAGTACACGAACACGTAGAATATATTATTATAATTTATTTAAAAAGTTTTTAAATTACTTTCGGTAGGGGTTGGTCCGGTCCATCATGCTCCACTATGAGTTGGACCAACATACCCCACGTTCTTGATCTGGAAAAATGTTGTCATACTTTTGTTCTTTGTGACAAACAAATAAAAAAAAAACTGCAATTATAAACTGAACAAAAGGGGTGCTTTTGTCGGATGTCTCTTCATCCATAAGCTCATTACCTTTTGCAATGAAAAACGTGTTTCTTGTAACGCCGAAACACGTGTCTGCAGCAATCTGTAATTTGTGCGTTTTGACGTTGTTATTTCTTACTTTACTATTAAGATTGCTTCCTGACACTAGCCTTTGTTTTCTTGATAGTAGAACAAAAATAAGAGGGTTTGGATTTAGTTTTTCAAAAGATTTAATTCACATTCAAAAAAGGAAAATGAAATAAAAAAGCATCTAAAATAGAAAAGAACCTTTCAGTCTGATGGTTACTAATAAACTAAACAGACCACTCGTTCTAAGGTTTTCAAGACACGCCAAATTTTTTTAAGTCTTTAGGAAACATACTTTCAAAATACGTATCCCAGAAACAAGAATTTAAATGCCGAAACATAGAGCATAATGTTGCTTTCTAACTAAATTTATCTCTACAATCTTACTAGAATGGTCAAAAAACTATTAAAATTTTACCGATTAGCTACTGAAATTTTAATTGTCCTGAAACTTGACCCAAGCATTACTTACCTACACTAGTGATAAAAAAAAAAAAGAAAATTGCGCACACATGTCTACATTTAAAAACTATAAACCAAGCGTATCTGAAAAACTAATGATTTTTAGTGAAAATCATGCGCTTGGAGATTTTATCGTTTTTTGCTTTAAGTGAAAAAAAGGGATAAAATCAATTCTCCTGAGATATGGGATATGGAAAACCTTTGACTTCAACCTTACCTTTAGCTGATGGCTAATCTATCTCGAAACCAACGAAAAATCTTCGCAGGCCACTCCCATCCGTAGTAAGGCGGGAACCTCACATCAATATTTGACCTTTCAATCAGCCGGAATTTTAGGTTTGAGGTGGTTTTTCGAGAAATAGAGAAAAAAAGAAAATCGTGATAGATTTCTTCACGTCTAAAAAATATCATTCTAAAATTTTCTCTTTTTTTGCCTCTTTTGTGTAGTTACTTTTTCTTCTACTTTCTTTACAGTTGTTAGTCATTTAAAATTCGATTAAAATCAAAAACTTTAATGTTTGCAAATTGCTGTATGTGTTAGCGTTCAAGTTTGAAATCCCTCATTTCATAAACCTAGGTATATCATGAAATGACTAGTCAAGTCAGTTTAAGTACATACAGTTATTTAATTCTATAATTTAACTAGTTATTCTGTGGAATAACGATTAATCGATCATTAAAGTATGAAATACGTCACTCAAAAGTTTTTGGAATCGGTTCTCACTGCTGTTAGTCAGTTTTTAACCATTTATACCTGCCTTGAGATGACGTGTTTAGTGCCCGCTTTGTTTCGTTGCTTTTAGACGTAAAATTTAGACCGTGTATATATGTCAGTATTTAATATTTTGCATATTGTGCATATATTTTTGCAACTAGTTTTTAAACAATCCCTATCGCTTCTCTTCAATAAGAATACTATTTATTTTTCGAGAGATTTTAGCTATTGATGATAAACTTGTTTTACTTAGAAATTGTTTACTTTTCACTTTGACAGTCTGTTATTTCTTATTTCATATTAAAACAAGTTATTTCATGCAAGCAATCCCTGTCGCTTTTCCTCAGTTGGAATTAATTTATTTTTCGAAAGATTTTAGCTTTTTATGATCAAACCGATTATAAAATTACTTAGGAATTGTTTACTTTTTACTTTAACATAAGCAAAGTAAGTCTTTAGTTGTTTCATAAAAAACAAAACAAGTTATTTTATGAAAATCAGCCACTTTTCATCTATTATATATAAGTAACTTGTCTAGTTAATTCATAAAATATCTAGTTATTCTGTGAAATAACTAAATTATAAACCTAAGCGGCAGCAAACATACAAGAAAAACACATAGCATAACTGATTAAACTGAAATATTTCGAAAAACATTTCGGCGAACATGATCCCAGGAAGAATTTGTGTCTACGAGGCTGTATAGGTTGATATCATCCGTTCCAAACCAAAACTTAGTAGGAGAGACCGGGGCAAGATGACTATGTTAAGAGTTTTTGTTGTTTATTAATTTATGGTAAAATTAACTTTACATGAGCTATAAGAGTAGTCCTTTATAGCATTGAATACATTACTATTTAATTTTTCAAAGGGAAAAAAATGAAGGATATTTTTATTTTTTCATAACCTTAATAAATCGTCATCTTGCCCTAGTACTGGGGCAAGATGACTGACTCTGAAAACGTAGAACATATCTTATCTTTTGAAAATGTTACGTAGTTTAACAAATGATAACTGTGTTTTTACATCTTACTAAGTATCAAAATGAAACATAACGTAAAAATAAAAATGCCATTTTCGTAATTGGAATATTATTCTTGCCACCAATCTTGGCATTTGCAACACTGGATCCATTCTTCATCCATTCTTGGAGGGATATTCCTCTTTACCAGCAGGACAGCTTATAACACTATCCTTTGAAGTTAATGCAACTGGATGGTTTGGCCTGAATTGTATAAACTTTGACCTAGAGCAAGATGACTTGCTCGTCATCATGCCCCATGCTTTGATCCGTCATCGTGTCCCGGACTGCCAGTTTGAAATGATTCATCTTCATTGACATTAATGAAGGCGATTAATTGAAATTCATTTATGGTAATAGGTAGTATATAAACTAAGTTTCTCATAAATACTAAAGAGACACGATACGTCTTATCTGTAGCAGAGCTTATTTGCACATGTATAAAAGTTATAACGTGGCAGCCATAAACAATCAGAGGTTCAGAACTATTACAAATATTGCTTTTTCAGTGTTTCTATACTATTGGTGAAAGAACGGCTGATGGGAGAGCCAGTAGTATTCAGTTGCTGATGTTACCTAGTAAAAAACGGAAAGATAAGGCATTTGTCATCTTGCCCCGGTCTCTCCTACTATTTTTATGCAAAAATTAATTTAAACTTTTATTCTGAAACCTTGGAATGATCTCTTTTATGATGAAAATAAACTTATTAGTAGGCTGAAAAGGTAGTAACTAATAAACCGATAGCTATCTTAGCGATTCAAATTAAATTGAAAAAAAAAGCAAACTTATTGAAACAAATATTGCTGAAAAATTTGTGCGCGTGTTTGGGAGGGATGAGAAACCTTTCAATGCGGATGACGTGAACGTGTGGATAGAAAGAACGTTCAACAGAAACCAGAAGCTAAGTTTTAGTCTGATTTTGCTTCATTCATAACTTTTTTGCATAGAAAAAGGGACTCATCGTAACCTATAAAATAACAATCGTACAAAAATCTATAATTTCCGCTTCAAATCACTGTTCAACTTGAGTTTAAAAATATTCAAACAAAGTTTAACGTTAAATTGTTCCTGTGTTATTAATTTCTCGTACCAACTTTTGAATATCTTCTGCCGCAACTACTCGTTGTCCCAAAATGAGAGCCAAAAAGGCGACCAAATAAAATATCTGCTCTCTGGGGATCTTTCCTCAAAGCAAAAAAATGGATCTGCCCTTGCCGGTTGAAACCGAGGTACGATTTGGGCACAGCACATCAATATTTACCCTTTCAATCAAACTGCGTTTTCAAGTACAAAATGAGAACTGGAAGGGTGGGTGGGGTGCACGAATTGAACGAATACAAAGATGAAAAGGGCGAAACTTTTGCGAAGAAAGAGATCGATATGGTCTCCTTAAGTGGTAGAAATGTTCTGGTTGCTGTGAAATTGGTTCGGATAAAGAAAGAAAAAGCATTCTTAAGAAGAATATTTTATTTATAAGTGTTGAAGGTAGAAAAAAAGTATGAATTTCAAAAGCACGTAGAATGTTGTAGCAAAAATCTTTCGTTTGGTATGAATAGTTGTCGGGAATTTTCGGAATAAACTACTTTTTATTCAAGAAGGATATTCTGCTAAATTATGAAACACGAAGCTTAAGAAATAAATGGAGAGACTGGAAAGCGACTTTATGTAAAAAAAATTTTTTGGGTATCAGATTTTTTTTTAAACTCTTATTAAGCTTTTTTTTTAAAAGTCTTATTGAAGAGATACATTATTTCGATAATTGGTTCAACTTGGCATATTTTCATGACTTAGTGGAATAGGAGGAGAATTTCAACTTAATGCATGCAGCAAATGTTTGTGCCTACACAACGCAAAAGCAAAATGAAATGAAATAATCTTTGGAAAAAAAAACACAGAGGCACATAGACGAACATTATATAGATCCATGAATATGAAGATGTCAGGAACATGTTTTGAAAAAAAAGAGTAAATCTGGAAAAAAAAAAAACACATTGTTGATTTAAGCGATCAGTTTTTTCGCAGCTATTTACAATTAGTTAAGTATTTCTGACGGCAAGTAAATGTAAATGAATTAAAAAGCTTTGGAAAAATGTTACATATTAAAAAAGAAAGCAAACCGTCCCTATACTCCTGAGTGAAAAGTATTTTATGTAAGTAAATCTAAGAAAACCAAATTTGTATTATTTATTTTTCTTAGTGCTAATCATGCAACACATTGCCGTTTTTGTAGTAGTTTAAATCTTGCGAGCACATCACATCATACCCGAGGGTCCCCTGTTCCTATCACATTCGTGACTTGCCCAGATTAGGATCTTGCGAGCACAGCTAAAGCGTAAATCTAATAACATAATTTTAAAATACTTTTTTGTATAGAATATAATAGTGAATATTTTCTTAATTGATAATGACCCTGAGCATTATATGCTGTGAACAATAAAATTGTGTTTGAAAATCAATTTTTGAGCTTGTAAAAATTTCATTAGTGTTGCTTCATGCAAACAGTTAGTTCTGCATGTCAGTGCATTCACAAAGGTATAAAAAATTTGTCTGAACTGTTAATAAAATGGTGCAAATTTCATGAAACTTATAGAAAGTAATAGTTGCGCCTAGCCTAACATTATAGAGGTGAGTGCACTAAATAACAGGCAAAAGGGGTTATATATATATATATATATATATATATAATATATATATACTATATATATATATATATATATATATATATATATATATATATATATATATATATATATATATATATATTAGGGTGGTCCTTATTTATATGGGAAAATATTTTTTTCGGAATTCAACAAGTGACGCCCCCTAGTTTTGTGACACTATAATAAAAAGTAATCGGTGCAAAATTTGAAGTCGATCGGTCAATAATAACACGTGCCCCTAGGACGTTAAACTTTAACACTTTTGATAATTTTCTCACAAATCTTCGAGTTTTATTTAGACCACGTGAATCGTTTCTCATATGTTTGCAAAATATTTTTACAGCGAGGTAGCACTAAAATTAATCATTTTAATTACTTCATATCGTCTAAAGATTTTACATTGAGTAAGAATGAAATATTGCTTTAGACACTTTACCATAATCGTACGCTTTTCTCAATGTGTTTCAATCGTGTGCATTTTTTTCCGATAGTCTTGAACTGTATGTAAAATACTAAATTGCTTTTATGACTCATATTTGGCAAATTGATTGTGAAATTCTTCGATTAATTGTGCTCCTCTTTCAGTTGTATCATTCACAACTTTCAGCATTTTAACGATATCTCTTCTCTTTAAATAGCTTCCTTCATTTTGCAAAGAATCAGAATCAAATAGGAAAACATCTTTCGGTGTTTGTAACTTATCAAACAGTTTCATTGACTAGTAATTGATTTTATAAAGAGGAAGATCTTTACTAAGAAAGTATTCCAAATCATCTACTGTTATCTGAAATTTTTTATACAGTCAACAGACACGTCTTCCTATTCCGCAAGCATTTTTTGAAGTAGTCTTTTCCTATCTTCAAAGTTAATTCCTTCATCTAATACAGACAAAGCTACTAGATCATCCCCTAAGTACCATAAGTGATTTATGAATTTTTCAGTCACTGCTTCTGCTGCATGTTTGTCATCATTTTGTACGCTGCAGGTTTTTTAGAAACTAGACTTTATATTAATTTAAAAGGCCTAAAATGGGTTGCTGCGAAAAACTATTTCTTCATACAACATTTAACTGTAAAACAGCATTTACGGGCATTCTCTTCATGTAAGATCAATTTAAAATTATTCCTAAACATATAAATATTCAAACAATAAATTCCTTTTGCCACCCATCTGGCTCACAGATAACCTCCAGGTTGCCGAAAACATATCCCTGTAGGAGGGAGGACTTCACCAAGAAATATTATTACACGTTATGAAAATTCTCTGTAATATTTCTTAATTCCGCTTTCTACGAACAATAATATGTCATCAAATTCTTCTTTTAGAATTTAAGTGGTATGTGTACTTTTTGAATTTTGAAGCACTTAAATAATGGAATATCGAGTCTAGAACTAAGAAAGACAAGAACTTTTTTAAAGACACTCTGTCGACAATTTCAAGTGCATGATGATAGCAATACAAATGCAATATATCACCGTTCAGCTTTTGCTCTAAAAAATTACATGCCCAATTTATACGGCCGGTATTGTAAGCCGCTGTATAAAACACTACAGCTTGAACAGTTAGCAATAAAGAGCAATCATCTAAGATATCATGTACAACTGAAGAAATATCTCAGAAATGTTGTGTAGCTGTTCAACATTTGGACCTGAAGCTATCATGGTAAGCCTATCGGCGTTTTTTCCAGTTAATCTGGATGTAGCTTTGTATCCCAGGGAATAACTAAAAAATCTAAATTTAAATTCATGAAATCTGATTTTACCTCTCGAAGATTTTCACTTGCTCTCTTAAGGGATGTACGATTGATCATAAGGTTATTTGGATTTAAATTTACTACATCTACATACACTGTTAAAAATTTTCCGGAAAATTTACGGTAATTGTTACTGGCATCCATGTTGCCAGTAACTATTACCGTAAAAATCAAATGATACTGTAAAATTTTACGGTTTCCTCGGTAGACCACAGCAACCAATTGGCGCTGGGATCGTTTATTTTTCAGGTATAAATTCCCATAGAAATCAGCGATGCGTTAAATCCGCCAGTTTACAGTAACAATTACCAGAAAATCTTCCTGAATTTTTAACAGTGTAGGCTGTTAATAAATGAGCAACATCTTTGTTCCTAATATGGCTTTGTCTAACATTGATGAAATGCGAGCAGATATCAATAGTTGTCAAGCTTTTTTGCGTTGTGGTAAACCAGATATAGAAGAAAGGTTCAACAGGTTAGGATAGATACCCATTTTTTTCGGTTTCTAAATCTTGTGAATTGCAAGAGGAATTGATGATAATAAAGGACTATGTATTGAAATAGAAGACAGTTTAAAGTATAGATTTCTACATTATTCCGATTTGGAATTTTTTTTATTTTATATTTTAGATATGGAAAATAGAGTTTATTTTTATGGTAGGGTAATCGAGGATTTTTCAAAATTTAAATTTTAAGAATGCATAAACATTTAAGTATATAACTAAAGAACGGCGAATTAAAATATATTGCCATTACTTATATTTATAGCATGGAAAACTAGTGACCCTATTTGCCACACCTATTACATGCACAGAAAATTTTCTAAAACAACACCCCCAAAGCCTGGAGGAGGTAATTTGTTGTTGCCAGAAATCATTCATTAATGGCCTAGGCCATTCATAATTGGCCTTTAGAATCTCTTGTGTCCATCTTGGTGGAAATAAATGTTCCCCTGCCACTTGGTTTGAAACGAGCGCGAATAGCGGTATGCCTGTCCCAAGGCCATTGGCGTACATGTACCCTATGTAATATGTAAAATTTTATAGAATGAAAGAGAGAAAATGGTTGGTCTGGAAGTAACAACATCTATTGAGGTTCAAAATTACTTTAAATATGAAACCTAGGAATATTTTTACATACATTTTTTCTTCGGAACTCAAAAAAGGGGGCCTTAGGGGCACGTGTTAATATTCATGGATTGACTTAAAATTTTGCATGGATCATTTATTTGTATAATGGATCGAATTGAGGGGGCGTCGTGTAAAATATCTACAACTTCAAAAATAAGGACCACCCTAATATATATATATATATATTTTATATATATATATATATATATATATATATATATATATATATATATATATATATATATATATATATATATATATATATATATATATATATATATATATATATATATATTTTTATATATATATTCTTTTTTTTTCATTGCGTAGCATTTTACGGGAACATGGTTAACTCGTTCCGTGTATTCTCGAACCCGTGTTATACGAGACCTTGAAATAATGTTAATCAAGGAATGCGTACCGTGTTACATCGAAACCAAATCATGAAGGTGCAAATTTTATAATTAATGAAATTTCGGTTCAATAAAATATACAAACGAAAACTGGCTATCAGAACATACAAAGATCCACTGATTTAAAAATAAGAGGTGTTATAAACAATAAAACTTAATTATTTTACATACCTAAAATTAAAACTGTTATGCAAAACAAAAAAAAAACATTATCAACTAAGAACAAAACGCATTCTATAAGAAAAAAAATCTGAGCTTTACTATAGCAATGAAGTTCGTCAGAGCAACAACAACAAAACAAAATATAAAATAAAATAAAATAAATAGCATTGTTGAGCAACCACGATTGCTAATTGTTTTCATTTGACCGTTTTTGATGTTTGGTTCCTTTTTTAACCGACTTCAAAAAAGGAGGTTATGATTTCGTATTGCGACTTTTTATGTGTGTTTTCGAATTATTCCAACACTACTGGACCGATTTGAAAAAAAAAAAAATGTTTGGAAGGGTATACCTCCTAGATGGTCCCATTGTGATTCGGTCTGTATCTGATAAGGGGTCTCGGAGAAATCCAAGAAACTTTAAATTTCATACGTCATGGTCACGTGGTGTTGCTGTGATCGGTGTATTTTCCCACTTAAGATTTTGGCTTTCTCTTGAACGATATTTAATTCTCGCGGCACATGGATGTTTAATTTTCTCAACGCTGCGCCGCATGGTAATTTTCTTATTATAGGTGTTACTAATGTATTTATTACTGCGTAGCAAAGCAGTAAATTACATATATTTTGCTACTTTAATAGTTGAATCAATTACCTTAATATTTTATTTACTAATAAATAACTTTTTTAGGCACTAAAATAGAAAGTTCTTTATTTAATATTCCAATTTTTAAATATATTTAGTGTTCAATTGAGGGAGAATTGAATACAGAACACCCCTCTCTCACGATTTAATTTATGTTCCTTAATAATATACATTATGTTCTTTAATAATATACATTATTTACTGAAGTTTGACCAATATTCTGGATTTACTATTTCACGATGCCGCCAGTTCAATTTGAAATTAGTGTTATATAAATTAGAAGGCTTCAAAAAAGGAGGAGGTTCTGAACTCGTCGGATTTGTTTTTCCTTTGTACAATGTTCCATAATACTCGAAGACACCTGTACTCAGGGGCGTTCACAGGGAGGGGGGAGGGACACCTGTTGGCCTGGGCCCGAACCTGGAGGGGGAACAATATTTTTTGTAACTAACGGTGAAATATAGGGGTATATGGAGAGGGGCCCGGAAAAGTCATTTGTGATGGGCTCCAAAATTTCTGTTCACGCCCCTGCCTGTACCGATAAGGAAGAGTCTTTTTTTGTTCGAAATAGCATAGTTCCTCGGCGGTCTAATGTTAATCAAGTTCAGGTTTGATGAAATTGAGGGAACTCGTCAAATATCATGCTCACATTTAAATCGATTTGTACTTTATTAGCTTTGTATATCGTCTCACTTAGTGAACCGGTTTTTATGCTTTTTTTTGTTTAGTGGTTGGTTTTGTTTAGGGGTGGTCTAACTTAGGTTCCAAATCTTTGATTTACCTTATTTGTTCTTTAGGGAAAAGTTTAGGATAAAACAATAAATTCCATGCAATTTCCCTCACAAACGATTAAATATAAAACCCACTGATAAACAAAGGTCATAAAAACAAAGGTTTATACTTTCTTTACCTATAGTTAAGGAAAGTACTAAAAATATATATTATTAAGAGTAATGATATGAAAATTTTGAATTAAGGATTCTCTGAAGCAAACATAAAGCGCATTCTAGTGGAATTTTTAATCTTCATCTATAGTGGGGCCATGTGAAGAAACATGCGACTTTTGTCACGAGTTACATGACACTAATTGCGAAACATAAATTACAATTTACAATATTGCAATTCTAAAATTTACAATTTTATAAAAAGCCTTTCTTCACAGTCGTCGGAAGTCTCCGAGACGCTCGCCGTGTTATTTACACCACTAAAAAGCAAAAAACAAATTACTTTTAAATAGTTGTCAGTTACGTTATGTAGTTGTTTATAGGAGGCCCCGACTTCAAAAGGTTATTAAAAATTAAGAGATCGTATATAAGTAGTTAGGTATTTAAAATAATTCATCGTATATTAATTTAAATCAGTGTTTATTTTATAACTCGGTGTTTAGTTTAGTTGATTTTTGTACTGGAATTGTAAAATAAATTTCATTTCTATGTCTGGGTAGGAAATAGAATATAACTGTAATCAGTTATTTTTTGATTTTTAGTTCTTGGGCATTTTTTGAAGGCGGTTTTTTTTTTTAATTTAAAAGTCATTTATCAACCCCCACCGTCCTTTGCAGGCGCGGCTCCTCCGCTCCTGAGCAGTGTCCATCGGACGTTGGCCTCCATGTCCTACACACATGAACGCTCAGACACATACACTCACACACACACGCGCGCGTGCGCCTATACACACGTAACCGCCCAAGAGGAGGGGCAGGCTTGGGGGGTATAGGAGCCTTTTCTAGAAATAATAACTCCAATGAGTAGGGTCCTGTGGCAGCTCGATATTGCGAACAACATAATTTGAATTCAAAATATCAGAATTCAATTACATTTTTTCTGTTTATTTTGTTTCATATTTTGTTTCGACTTCATTTTTTGTTTATCGTTTTTTAAATTTAGTTTACGTTTAATCCTAATGTTATTTTCTTACAATGCATTGGAAGCTAAATAATATGTATCTTTTTGCGTTAAGAAAACTGATGAGAAAAATAAAGTATGTACAGTCGACTCCCGCTACAACACGATCCGACTTACGTGAAATGGCTATAACGCGAATTTTTTCATCAGTAAAGAATTTTAGACATAACGCAAATTCCTCGCCCGCAACACGAAAATTTTCGAAAAAGGAAATCACGGGCTGTAAGTATCGGTTTTGTTATTGGCTACTAAAAAAATTTCGTGAATGGACTTTCATCCGTTTAGCATCACTGAGAGCAGAAGTTCCCTCACCGTACTAGTCCGATACATCGCTTATACAAATAACT